>NC_139808.1:28823741-29036241 GCF_963457635.1 Microchirus variegatus
GTCTGTTTTTACGAGATTTTTTGGGGGGGGACTTTTTTTGCCAATATTTTTTTCAGGGTCTGTTTTTCAGTAAAAAAATTTCAGGGTCAGTTTTAAAGACATTTTCGGTACAATTTTAGTTGTTTTGTGGACGTACATTTCAGTTATCATTTTTTTCAAACTCTAGTTTTTAGTTTATATTTCAGTTAACAATTTTTAGTTTAGTTTAGTTTCCGTGAACTATAGTAGTCTTGATACCGAAGGACCGAAGGAAAATTAAATGATTTAGAAAATGTTGTTTAAACGAGTTAAACTATACCATTCTGTTTAGTGCATAAATAAGCAGAACCAAGCCAAGAAGAGCCGTATAAAAGCAAATCTAATGTTCATAATGAAGTGGTAAAATGGTCATATCTATAAAAACACATCCATGGTTTTATTTCCTCCCAGTTTACCTCAGTAATTGCTTTACAGTTCTGGGTTAGATCAATAGATCGTGGATCTGAAGCCACGTGGAGCTGCAGCAGCAAACTGATAAGTAAAGAGAGCGATATATAGGTCGTGTCCTGTGTCACGTTTAATGATGTCAGATTTAACCGCCTCCTTGGACGTCGTGACATTTCCCACAAATGTGATGGACTTGAGGGCGATGTGTGTTTTCTCTGTCACGAGGGGAAATGCAGCGTCGACATCTGCGATTATAGGTATGTGGAGTGTGTCTGGAAATCAAAAACTGCTCTTGCTATAGTGTAGAGAAGTGTAGCAGCAGTAAAGAGGCGGAGCTTAGCAAGTGTTTACTTGCGGATTACAGCCCCTTTCACTCTGAAATGGTCAAGTATACCTGAGATTTTTTCAAGCCTGGATTATACTCTTGATACTTTTCCCTGTACCCATTGCTAGTGGTTTTTCTCTTGTCCCAAGTTTTTTTAAAGGTGCATTATGTAATAAATCTAAAATCCTCCTAATATGTCACAGAGACTCAGGAATAATGTTCATATAACAAACTGAACTCACCAACAACAACAGTACAGACAAAATATTTGCATTAAGAAAAAAATGTTTAAAGTTTATGTTTTGAAATCATGTTTTGGCGTCAGGTGGCGCCACCTACCGCCGTCGACCAATCATTGCAGTCAGTAGAGTCTCAGCTGCCGAGCGACCACGGGTTGCCGTTACGTCAGAAAACGAAAACCTAAAAGACCTCGGTGATTTGAATTTGAATGTAGTAACTGTTTTTGGACGCATTCTTACATATGGCACCTTTAAAGCAGATAATGGAACAAATCTGTAAATGGGAAACCCGCCTTGAGAGGTTAGGTATTCAGGGGTCTCGCGAAGTCTGGGGTCTCACAGGAAACACTTTTTTACAACGATGGATGGATGTTTTGGGTGGTGTCGTAAAAAAATATGTACTCTGAAACTCTAGGGGAGGAGCTGGAAAAGCAACCGGCCAGACGATGAATGCATGTTGTAGCGCTGCACTGCAGAATCATTACATTCGGCCGTGAACGCCAACATAGCATATTCTCAGAGGGGAAACAGCCTGTGTTGGCTTTGACGACCATATGCTGTAATATAGTGGTTCAGTGTCAGGTGTGACACGTCGTGCTGTGCTTCCTCTTTGTGTTTGATAGCGTCACGGAAGCAGTTCTGTTGTTGTTGTTGTCGTCGTCGTTTCCAGCTCAGGCTCGCTGCTTTTTCAACTGTTAAATGTCACAATGTCTGCAGTGTGTGTGTGTGATGACTCACTATCACTGTGCCACAGAGCAGAGAAACAGCTGCGAGACCTTTGTGCCACTACCCACAATTCCATGTGCGACGTGGTCACGAGGGCCACGGGGCACGAGTTGACCTCTCAGATCTGTCACATCTTAACCTGCATGAATGCACATGCATGCGTTTTTCCACACATTGTCAGGAGTGGATCTAGAACCAGATCTTTAATAAAGTAACATGTCCAACAGTCTATTAGACGTATTACTGTAAATCTGTCCAGCCATAACTCATCATAATGAAATACTTCAAATTCAAACACTGTGTAAACTCTAGATCCAGCTCAACAGCAGCTCCTCCATCTGTGGTCATGATTTATTCAACACTGTAGATCCTTCTGCCATAGATAGATAGATAGATAGATAGATAGATAGATAGATAGATAGATAGATAGATAGATAGATAGATAGATAGATAGATAGATAGATAGATAGATAGATAGATAGATAGATAGATAGATAGATAGATAGATAGATAGATAGACAGACAGATAGATAGATAGATCTACATATAGATAGATAGATAGATAGATAGATAGATAGATAGATAGATAGATAGATAGATAGATAGATAGATAGATAGATAGATAGATAGATAGATAGATAGATATATAGATCATAGATCTATAGATAGATAGATAGATAGATAGATAGATAGATAGATAGATAGATAGATAGATAGATAGATAGATCTACATATAGATAGATAGATCTAAAGATAGATATATAGATCATAGATCTATAGATAGATAGATAGATAGATAGATAGATAGATAGATAGATAGATAGATAGATAGATAGATAGATAGATAGATAGATAGATAGATAGATAGATCTACATATAGATAGATAGATCTAAAGATAGATATATAGATCTAAAGATAGATAGATAGATAGATAGATAGATAGATAGATAGATAGATAGATAGATAGATAGATAGATAGATAGATAGATAGATAGATAGATAGATAGATTAAAATTCAGTCCATCTATATAAGTGACAGTGAACGTATTAAAGTGTTAATGAAGCGCACAGACACACGCACACACACACACACGGCTCTAATTGGCAGCTCTGTGACTTTATGCCATGATCCGCTGCAGCTTTATTGCAGTCAGGTCCATTCCCACAGGTGTTCTAACTGTGGATGGACTCATTACTGAGAGACTCTGCTGGCCACACACACACACACACACACACAAACACACACAAACACACACCCACACACACACACACACACACACAGAACAATCCCCATAAACTGCTGCTGCAGGAGCAGACAAACAGCTCTGGACAGCTGGATTCAAACCAGCCTTTAATAGCCTGTG
This sequence comes from Microchirus variegatus, assembly GCF_963457635.1. NCBI lineage: Eukaryota > Metazoa > Chordata > Actinopteri > Pleuronectiformes > Soleidae > Microchirus > Microchirus variegatus. Next base: position 28,826,823 of record NC_139808.1, read on the forward strand.
TGTATCTATGTGTGTGTGCACACATGTTTTTAATTTTTAAATTAAACTGTGCATCAATTGTTGCATGTGTGAGTGTCGGTGTAATTTTATTTACTTTTTTTCGTAGAGAGGTGTTTGTATGGTACGTATAACACGTGTCAGCCGTGATTAACGTCACGCAGAGAGAGAGAGAGAGCTGGCATCCACCCAGCACATTAGTCTGACTAATGGTTCCCCTCATGGCCATAATTCAGACCAGAGGAAACGACACCAGAAACCTGTTCACTGCTCAGAGAGTTAAGATTGTTGAGGGGGAAAACACGAGCAGAAACCTCTAATGGTGCAGAGGCTTCCTCTTGTTTTGGATTTGCACTGAGGAATAAAAAAAGGAAAGAATTAGATGAATTAGAGGAGGAATCGGTGCTCGTTTACTCTTTCCTGAAGGAAGGAGTCTTTAAAGTCATTCAACTAGTGTGTGCGTGCGTGTGTGTGTGTGAATATTTTCTAATCTCAGAATGTGAATATTTTCTAATCTCAGAATGTGATTTCCAGGTTTGGTAAACACTTTTTGGCATTTTTCAAAAATGTTCCAACATTTAATAGAGAAAATAATCGACATTACTCGATTCTTAAAATAATAAGCACGGATTTCCTGTGTGTGCGTGCGTGCCTGCCTGCGTGTGTGTGTGTGTGTGTGTGTGTGTGTGTGTGTGTGTGTGTGTGTGTGTGTGTGTGTGTGTGTGTGTGTGTGTGTGTGTGTGTGTGTGTGTGTGAGAGAGAGAGAGAAATGTCAGGTTCATGTTAATTACCTTCAACAGAAACGACTTGATCAGTGATACCACAGACATCATGGGGGGTAGCCATGGTAACGGTGTGTGTGAAGATGTTTGTGTGTGTGTGTGTGTGTGTGTGTGTGTGTGTGTGTGTGTGTGTGTGTGTGTGTGTGTGTGTGTGTGTGTGTGTGTGTGTGTGTGTGTGTGTGTGTGTGTGTGTGTGTGTGTGTGTGTGTGTGTGTGTGTATCCAATAGTCAAATATTCTCCACATACTAAATCATCTGACACAAACATAATTCTGGATGATTTTAATGTAACATGTCATACACACACACACACACACGTATGAACTCAGTAGAGGATGAATGTGTTCCACATTTAGGTTCCTGAAAAGGTCAAGAGAACACGTTTTTAACAGACAAATGTGTTGAATCTAAACGATGTTGTGCAGCAGCCAGAGCTGTTTCAGTGCAAAGAAGATTATTCCTCCTAATTTAATCCACATTTCATGACATCATGATTTCAAAAGCCAATAAATGTCTCGGTTACATGCAGCCTCAGAATGTCTAAACCCTTAGAAATAAGGGTTCCAAAAGGGTTCTTCTACAAGGGCTGAGGTTCTACCTGGAACCATTTGCTTCTGAAAGACCCTTTTCCCCGAAGAAAGGCTTTTTCAAGGGTTCTTGGTAACACTCGGTTCCCGTAAGAACAATTTTGATCCAAAGAACCCTTTCCTGGATAAAGGGTTTTAAAAGGGTTACTAGGGTTCTTATATGGTTCTACTTAGCACTGCCAAACATCTCAAATATTTTTCATTAGAGCCGATTGACATGACCCTATACAGAAATAAAAGTGCGAAGTAGAACCATATAAAGTTCTTCGGCTTGTCCTCAACCCTTTTGGAGGGTTCCACCAGGAACCCTTTTAAAATCCTTTATTCAGCAAAGGGGTTTTAAAGGTTTCTTTGGATCAAAATGGTTCTTACTGGAACCGTTAGTGTTACCAAGAACCCTTGAAAAACCCTTTCCTCTTCAGGGAAAGGGTTTTTCAGAAGCAAATGGTTCCAGGTAGAACCTCAGCCCTTGTAGAAGAACCCTTTGGAAACCTTATTTCTAAGAGTGTAGGTGCACCATGCAGTGTATCATGGTGTTAGGTCACAATCCCTGATAACTTTGGGATTAAAGTGTCATCTGTAGATTAGACTATAGAGAATCTCCAAACCAGGATCTTTCCCTCGTCTTCTTTTTATTATAAAGAGGAACCAATAGATGTTAGAGTTAGGGTCATATATATAATTGACAGCCATCTTTCACCTGGAGAAATTGTCCAATATCCTCCTCTCTGTACAGTGTTGTAATCTGTCTGTTCATATTCTTCCTCAGATAATCTGTCTCTCCTCCTCTGTTTGCCCTCATTCACACATACACTGATCACCATGGAGATGGAAGGATGGAAGGATGGGCTCTGTTACACTTTATGAAAATGCAGCGTCTTCTTCTTCTTGTTGTTTTCATAATCTCTGACTCCCTCTGACACTCTATGTTATGATAACGGAGAGATTAAAAAAAAAAAAAAAAAGATGGTATTTGCCCATTAATGAGATCCTCCCAAGGCCAACAGTGACTCACCAGTGTTTACTCAGAGTGATGTCACAGTGTTCTCTACACACACAACTCAAACATGACGACCTCTCAACAGTCATTGGTGCTTCGTTATTGTGGAATTTCTTATGCACGTATTTAAAATCGTATGCACACAGGTTACAGCTGCCTGTCAGTGAAATCAGCCATCATCTATATGTGTATATGTATATAAATATATATAAGTATACAGATTATACACACACACACACACACGTGTGTAAATAGAGCTGCAACTAAAGATTATTTTTAGAATCCAGTAATCTGTCGATTATTTTCTCGATTAAATGTAGGAACATTTTTGAAAAATGCCTATCAGTGTTTAACCAAACCTGGAAATCACATTCAGAGATTAGAGAATATTCACATTTAAGAAGGTGAAAAATCAGGAAACTTTTATTTTAATGATTTGTTAAAATAAAAAAAATAAAAAACTCTAAAACTCCAATCAAAATAGTTGATGATTAATTTAGTCATCGATTAACAATCGATTTATCGAATAATCGATGTGTAAAAGGGTCCGGGTACTAAAGTATAATCCGTTTTTTTCACAATACCAACAAACGAGAGCACGGAAATTTCCTTGTTTCGTATTGAACCAAAATACGAAAAAACGGAAACAGCGCCCCTATTTCCTTGTTTCGTATTCAACCCAAATATGAACAAACGGAAACAGTGCTCCTTTTTCCTTTTTGCGTATTTAACCAAAATACGGAAAAACGAAAGAAACAAAACAAAATAACGGCCCAAATTTGTTTTTTGCAAATTCCTTCTTTTGTTTTTCGTTTCTTAATTCTCGAGACGGCGGCTGACAGACCGGAAGCGGAAGTGAAGTGTAAAAACTTCAAAATAAAAGCGTGCTTATTTATTGTCATACAGATTATATACCATTCTCTTTATACACTGTAATGTAGTACATGTATTTTCGTGAAAAGTGAAACTATAACAGCTGGTTGTTTGGGAGAAGGACATGTAGGCTATAATTATTATTTTAGCTGAGTGTGTGAACGGATATTGTAGAAAACGTTTACCCTGCCGAAATAAGCTAGCATCTAATGTCACCAGCAGAGGTCGCCATCAGCCGCAGTCAAGACAGACATGGCCAATAATAGTGTTAATAATTATTTGAAAATCAAAACTTGTGATTAAGTTATGATGACTTCAGCGTCAATGTTTAGCCACAAGGTGGCGCCCGCATCCACCCAGGGATTTATTATGTTTTGTCTTATAGCCTATAACCCTGTATGATTTGGTATACAAATATGCTGAGATGGAGCTATAGTATGTAAACTGGCTCATGACAGGTCATCTGGAATACAAAGCAAACATACCTGTCTCAAATGGATCAACATCTATGGAAGTCTTGCATTGTCGTCCCAGGGCAAAATACAGTAATGTAATAATATATATATTTAAATGCATAGTAATTATTGAATGTTTTTATTATTTAATTAAGGGTTTTCTTATTCACGCTCAAGTTCAGTTTTGTTCCCTCTGTTATAAACTCTTCCAACTGGTAATATTGTGTTGTGATCAGTTCAGTAATTAAGTAAGTAAGTCATTTTCATTTGACAAATGCGCTTTTAGACAGAAGTCAAGTGGAAAAGGTCCCGTGCTCCTCACTGTTGGGTCCATGTCTGGATCGCTGGAGATTACAGTAAAATACACCTGACATACAGTTAAGGGTGAACATAAAATGTTTTCATGACAGGACAATAACAGGGATTGAGGAGACCATAGGAATCCTTTAAGACACTATTTGTGAAAATTCACTGAAAATATTCATTTGATTGTTTTATAATTGTTTGTTTCTTTTACTTGTTGTTTTTGTTAGTTATAGTTCAAAACAGGAAAGTTCATGTATGTGCTATATACAGTAGTTCAGTTGAGATTATGGATTAGATTAATGACAATTTGTTTGTAGTCTTTTGTTGACTGAGTACTTATTTGTTTCCTGGGTTGTGCGTTGGGGTTCAAGTGCTAGTTCTATTAGTTAATCACATAACACACAGATATGAATAGCCTAAAATTGCTTTATTTTCACACATTCAAACCATTGAAATGATACTTCACTTTGTCAGTACACCTGCAACCTTTAAGCTGTTTTCAAATGAGCAAAATGTACGGTCACATTACAGGCTCTGACATGTTCACTCTTAACTGTATGTCAGGTGTGTTTTACTTTAACAGGCTCTCAATACCATCATGTGTTGAGAGCTCCTTGGCATTCTGTATCACAGTATGGTATTGGACCTGAGACCAACAGGAAGAGGCTTCAGGGTGTAATCAAAGCAACACTGAAGATTGTTGGGTTCCCTCTCACCTTGTGTCACACTCCAGTGACACAAGGTGACCTTTTCCACTTGACTTCTGTCTAAAAGTGCATTTGTCAAATGAAAATGACTTACTTACTTAATTACTGAACTGATCACAACACAATATTACCAGTTGGAAGAGTTTATAACAGAGGGAACAAAACTGAACTTGAGCGTGAATAAGAAAACCCTTAATTAAATAATAAAAACATTCAATAATTACTATGCATTTAAATATATATATTATTACATTACTGTATTTTGCCCTGGGACGACAATGCAAGACTTCCATAGATGTTGATCCATTTGAGACAGGTATGTTTGCTTTGTATTCCAGATGACCTGTCATGAGCCAGTTTACATACTATAGCTCCATCTCAGCATATTTGTATACCAAATCATACAGGGTTATAGGCTATAAGACAAAACATAATAAATCCCTGGGTGGATGCGGGCGCCACCTTGTGGCTAAACATCGATGCTGAAGTCATCATAACTTAATCACAAGTTTTGATTTTCAAATAATTATTAACACTATTATTGGCCATGTCTGTCTTGACTGCGGCTGATGGCGACCTCTGCTGGTGACATTAGATGCTAGCTTATTTCGGCAGGGTAAACGTTTTCTACAATATCCATTCACACACTCAGCTAAAATAATAATTATAGCCTACATGTCCTTCTCCCAAACAACCAGCTGTTATAGTTTCACTTTTCACGAAAATACATGTACTACATTACAGTGTATAAAGAGAATGGTATATAATCTGTATGACAATAAATAAGCACGCTTTTATTTTGTAGTTTTTACACTTCACTTCCGCTTCCGGTCTGTCAGCCGCCGTCTCGAGAATTAAGAAACGAAAAACAAAAGAAGGAATTTGCAAAAAACAAATTTGGGCCGTTATTTTGTTTTGTTTCTTTCCTTTTTCCGTATTTTGGTTAAATACGCAAAAAGGAAAAAGGAGCACTGTTTCCGTTTTTTCAGATTTGGGTTGAATACGAAACAAGGAAATAGGGGCGCTGTTTCCGTTTTTTCGTATTTTGGTTCAATACGAAACAAGGAAATTTCCGTGCTCTCGTTTGTTGGTATTGTGAAAAAAACGGATTATACTTTAGTACCCGGACCTAAAAGACCATCAGCATGTTAATTTGTAATGTTAGCAACTGTGTTTAGCGATCGTAGACGTGACCGTTTATCATTTCCGGTTTTGACAGGAAGTTTAATTTGAAAGTCTATGTCTGTCTGTGTGGTTTTGATGCGAAAAACGGCGATCAAAGTTGAGAGGAGGATAAACAATGTAAATATTAAGTAGATTTAGACACAGACACAGACAACAGTTTATTAACGATTATCAGCACCAGTCAAGACAAGAGTGACAACAAGGTAAATGCTTTTATTTCATGGCTAACTACTGTGTGTGTGTCTGCTAGCTTACTCGGCTATGTCATTCGCCACGGACATGCTAATGCTAATGTTTTGTTTTTGTTTGTTCCTGTCAGAGGACTGTCAGAGGTCATAGTTCATGACAAAAACACAACAAAATGTGAGTCATAAACCATTTTAAGACATAAAACTGTCATAGAATGGTAAGGAATACAAATATCATGCTATAGAACAAGTAAAATGCCAGAGAAAATTTAAAATAGTGATATTGTAAGACATGAAAATGCATCTCAATCAAGAGATTTATGTAAAACAGAACTTAGACTGAATAATTGATCCTTAAAATGTCCTTTAAATGATTCCAAACCTGCAGTTTTCTGACATCTTTATCTTTATAAAAAACAACAAGATATTACAGTCAATTAAAGTTGGTAAAGTGTGGGTGATTTCATTGAAATTGACGGAAAAAAAACATAAACATAATGTGCTGCAGAGCTTTGTTTGAATTAAAAACCTTTAAAGACCATTTTGCTGTGATTCAGCTGCTCTGAATCTAAGTCAAACATTGTGATTCTCTGTTGCATGAGCAATTTTTAATCATATCTTAGTTATCTTAGTTTTAAAGGGCGGTAATAAAAATGTGTGATTTAAAGTTCTCCTACATTTCAACAGTCAATTTTCTTCCCATACGCGCTGTCATCTGTTTGTATGACTTTGTCAAAGGTCAGATATTATCCTTATCTTAATCAGTGATTTACAGTTTTAAAGGTTGGACGAGATTTAAGGACACATTCATACTCAAACACACACATAAAGAGAGAAGGGCTTGTTCAACATCTGCCTCTCAGGTCGATGTCCAACCCCCAACCAGGTGCACGAGGATAAACAAAGAGTCGTCAGGATCTCATTACAGAGAACAGAATGGTAGAGCAAACAGAGATGCTCTCTCATTGTTTCTCTCCCCTGGCGACGTATCATCCTCTGCCGGCGTCACGGTTCACTTCTGTCGTCTCTTCACACAGACGTAAAGACAGAAACCTGGTAGATACTGCGTCCAATAGACCCCGATATGAAGCCACTCGCAAAACAGGCCATGAATAAATGACGCTGTGGACTTTAGCTGGAGACGAGATGAAGTTTATTCTCTGTACCAGAATAGGTCAAAAGTCACATTTAGGTGCAGTGTTTATGTTGTGAATGATCACGGTCTTCACCACAGCTCTAAAGCATGTATATTTTTGTGTTCTTTAGCCTCGAGGAAGCGTCAGAAGTGGAGTCTGAATGAGTCAACACAGACAGGAAGAGGACACTGCCCGAGGTGAAGGCATTTGCACTGCGAGGGTCAGAGGTTGAATTTGAACCAATGAACACAGGTATGCAGTTTCAAAATTCTATTTTAAATGGATGTAGTTCCCTACTGTTACAGATTATAGCGTTCTAGAGATATAATAGTGTGTTGGTTTTCCTTGAATGAAGTCTTTTCCAGCACTAACCAGGTGCAACATTATGGTTCTCATCTCAAATACTATGACATTTGTGACCATTTTTGACCATTTTGGACGACATACTATACTATGACGATTTTTACCAATTTTGACCATTTTGGACGACATACTATACTATGACGATTTTTTTGACCATTTTTGGACGACATACTATACTATGACGTTTTTGACCATTTTTGGACGACATACTATACTATGACGTTTTTGACCATTTTGGACGACATACTATACTATGACGTTTTTGACCAATTTTTACAATTTTTGGACGACATACTTTACTATACTATTTACTATACTATATGTTCTCAATAATGTAGAAAACATGCACAAACACAACATTATTCCAGCAAAACGTTAATTACAAATGTACAAAAATGGCATACAACAAACAAAATGTTGGAACCAATTATAACCTGAACATCAGAATCAATGTACATTTTTCCCATTCACATCTAATGCGAATAAACCTTTTGTTCATTATTTTTAGTAAATGGCAGAAAGAGATATAAAAAGGATTTCTGATTTATAAATTAGAATTTCTACCTATCATTTGACACCAATATCACTGAAATCGGCCCAGGAAATGAAATTCTGATGTTGTAAATGGCGCCGTTTTAAAATTTAATGACCCAAGAGGTGCATTCAGTCAACTGTTGGTGCTTCTTTCCTTTTTTTTTTGCGAATCTGCTCTACTGAGGTCGTTGTATGGTAGTTTTACTCAGTCACACAAAACAAACAATTACACACAGCAGTGATTGACACACACAGACGTGTGTGGGTGTAAATTGTTTATCTGTCTCTTGTAATCCCAGATGACGACGAGGTAAACGCTCCGTGCAGGCAGGACTCGGTGTTCTTCTTCACGCTGAAGATCTTAGATCTTAATGACGTGGGCTGGGGTTGTTGTTGTTGTAGTCATTTTTTTGTATTAAAGGGGTTAAATCTGACACACAAACCACAGATAAAATGCAGGAAGGAATAAATGAGCCAACAGTCTTAACTCAATACAGTAAATTACTCCCCGATCTTGATAAGCGACTCTGGCTCTTGGGCCAGTGCTGGAGTGTAATAATGCTCTTATGTCTTCGGTGTGTATTCGTGAAGAACCTCGCACTCAGCAGCGGTGATAGCATCTCGACTCGGGCAGGCTCTATTTCATGTTCTGTGTGTGGGTGTGTTTTTATTGACATGCGCGAGTACTTTTATTATTTTTGTCTGTTGTATAATTAAGAGTTGGGGGGTGGGTTCTTTCTGTAAAGAGGCTGGTTATGTTGGCAGGTAGTGTGTTGTGCTACGTCTGGCTACGATGTATATGAGGCTAGCTTCACTGGAAGGGTCAGAAATAGAGCAGTTATTCTAGCAAAGTGGAAAGTGTAAGTGATACACTTTCACATACATAGGACACGCAGTGTCCACTACCGTTCAAAAGGTCGGGGTCGCCTGTACCATTTTTGTTGTGTTTTCCATTAAAAGTCAGACTTTTATTCATCAAAAGAGTTGCAAAATGAGTAGAAAATATATTCAAGACATTGACAAGATTAGAAATAATGATTTTTATTCCAAATAATAACTTCAACATTTGCTTTTTTCAGCTGTGCATCATTGCACAAACACAGTTTCAGTTTCAGATGCGTTCCAATGTCTGCGTTGACCTCTCACCTTTGAAGGCACGATACCATCTCAGGAGATGTACTCTGCCCACTGACTTGTGGACTTAGCATCAGTAACAGTTTGAATTCACCTTTCACGGTGGTGTTTCATGGAAATCTATTCACCACAGGTATTTTTGACTCGGGGATATTGGAGGGTTTTCCGCTCCAGTATTTTGGCTTTATTCCCCTCGCCTGAGGCCGTCTCCAGAATTATCTGACCTGCACATTTCCAGAAAAAAACTTTTTTGTGTGTGTACGTAATTGTATAAACCGAGCCCCACCGTTTGTTTTCGAAGAAGAATGCCAGTCATAAAATAACCGCTCATTTCTTCATTCCTTAGAGAAAGAATCAACACAGAGTGTGTTTGTTTTTCACCCCCAAAACAGCAATATTTGTGTGTGTGTGTGTGTGTGTGTGTGTGTGTGTGTGTGTGTGTGTGTGTGTGTGTGTGTGTGTAGAGAACAAAGTGAGCTGCGAGTCATGTCTCAATCAGTGTAAGCTGATCCTTGTCATCTGGTTCTGGTTTAGATAAAGCCCATTTCAAGAGTTGATTCGATCTCAGGGTCACCCTGTGGTGTTTCTGTTCTTTCAAAGCCTTTAGAACTCACACACACACACACACACACACACTGAGACACTGAGTGAATAAGAGTTATTTCCTGCACTCTCCCGTCACTTGACCCCCGTGTCCCAATATGTTAATGATTTCCTGCTGCATTATCCAATGAAATGGTTGATTTCCCCGGGTTATTAGATTAGCCAGACTGGTGTCTATGGTGGGGAACCGAGCCGAGATCTGGACTCAATTCAGTAGGAGAGGACTTCCATTACAAAGTTTTAAATTCAATTTGATGATTTTTCTGTTCAGTTTTAAACTTTCAATTTGAACCCGAGTAGTGATGTCAAACCTACATCCTCCCAGCTTCAAGAGAAGAGATCTTAACCAGTTTGAGGGCTGCTATGATGGTGACAACAACAACAATTTTTGTTGTGTTTTCCATTAAAAGTCAGACTTATTCATCAAAAGAGTTGCAAAATTAATAGAAAATATAGTCAAGACATTGACAAGATTAGAAATAATTATTTTTATTCAAAATAATCATTTTGCCCTTCAAACTTTGCTGTTTTCAGCTGTGCTAACATCATTGCACAAGTGTTTTCAAAGGTTTTCTAATCATCCAATAGTCTTCTAACACCATTAGCAAACACAACGTACCATTAGAACACTGGAAATGGGCCTCTATACCTATGGACATATTCCATTAAAAACCAGACGTTTGCAGCGAGAATAGTCGTTTACCACATTAACAATGTATAGAGTGTGTTTATGATTCATTTAATGTTAGATTCATTGAAAAAAGTGATTTTCCTTCAAAAATAAGGACATTAAAAAAAAAAAATCTCAAAAATATTTTTTCTCTCAAAATGTATTTTTTTTCCTCGAAATTTTAATTTATTTCTCAAAAAAAAACATTTTCCTAAAAATTTGAATTTCTTCCACAATTTCTTTTCTCAAATTTTTTATTTATTTCTCAAAATTGTATTTTTTTCCCTCAATTTTTAAAATTCTTTCTCAAATTTTTTTTTTTTTACAAAATTTTAATTTATTTCTCAAAATGTGTTACATTCTTTGAAAAAAGGTGATTTTCCTTTCAAAGAATAAGGACGTTTCTAATTGACCCCAAACTTTTGAACGGTAGTGTAACTGAATCAGAGCAGCGGGGGGATTTTAAAACAGCAAGTTTTGTCAAGATCTGTGAAACAGATGGTGAGGATTTGATTCGTGAAAGGGTTTTGTCTTTCTTTAAAGAGCGAGCCAGGAGTTGGTTTAAGCACAGAGCGAGAGAAGAAAGTGAAAATGAAATAGAGAAAACAAAGTATTCAGAGAGGATGATGGTGATCACTCTTCCCAGCCTCTGGGGAGTCATAACACTTTGTGCAGATTAAAAAGATCTGGACCAAACCCCATTCACCACGCCAAATCATGCTTTATTGCCATTTGTCATGTTTTAATGTACGAATAATGCAAGAAGTTCAGCCAGTTTTCTTTTTCTTTTCGTGTGTGTGATACTGTTGCCTGGTATGTTCAAAATGAATGTTTACAGGGAGGGGTTCAGCCTTTGATCCGGTGTAAAAGACAGCCAGACGTCGGCTAAGTGGAGAGGATGAACCAAGAGGTGGAAAACAGTGAAGGGATAGAGCGAGGGATAACACAGAGAGAGAGAGTGGAGGCCAAAATAAGCAAGACCACTGTGTGTGTGTGTGTGTGTGTGTGTGTGTGTGTGTGTGTGAGTCTCTCATGTGTGCACAGTACACAGTAGTAAAAACATGTTTTGGATTTGAGTGCTGCACTCTTAGTTAGCATGCTGAGCCAAGCGCACACACACAGCTATCTTTTTAAGGACATCTTTTTCTGGAAACATCAATAAAACAACATGTCAAAGTTTTCGGTAGGAGGAGAACAAATTCAAGATGGCCGACATCGCGTTTGGGGTCAAATTTGCGTTCGTAGACATGATCAAGGGCGGGGTCTCGTGTCACCTATGAAGTTTCACGGCGATCGGTCAATGTATGGCAAATTTATAGCGCGTTGCATGTATCGTGTTTCATCGGCGAGCCAGCGAAATTCGCCAAAATTCGATGGCTGCCGTGGCCACGCCCCTTTTGAATCTGCGCAACTTTCTGAAACACTTGATCTAGGATGGGTCTAGTACAATTTGACGCGTTTTTCTTGTCCTTAGACTAGCAACCTCGGTTACGAAACTTGCGAAACGCCAAGATATACGCGAAATCCAAGATGGCCGACTTCCCATTGAGTTGAGGTCATGGTGTGGGATGGAATTTCGCGAAATTTCGGGCGCAACTAAATTTCGGCCCGCTCCATAGGGGTTTCACCGCTACTGAGCCATTTTGCATTGGTTTTTCGCAAGTCCATTATTTTATCGAATTTTTCGCCAGTTCTGGTTTGTGTGGCAATTTCTTGTGCGCGAGGTCCCTAATTATCCCCAACCTTAAATAATGACTAACCTTAGTTCCACCTTAAAGGTCCCATATTATGCAAAAGCAACTTTTTAATCATTTAAATACTTATATTTGGGACGCTATCTATCTATCTATCTATCTATCTATCTATCTATCTATCTATCTATCTATCTATCTATCTATCTATCTATCTATCTATCTATCTATCTATCTATTTATTTATCTATTTATCTATCTATCTATCTATCTATCTATCTAACTTTGGGCCCTATCAGTCGGCAGAGTGTGAAAAAAGATGACTCACTCATGTTTTTGTGGTCCTCCTCGAGAGTGCAACAGTCCGTGAAAAGTTCTATTCTTGGCTCCACAGTGCAGCACAGAGTTCTACACAAACTTCCAGCCTCAGAGGATTTATCTGCCCAGTGTATACATGTTATATATGACTGCAATGTGCCTGCTCGAGCCTTCAAATTATCACTTTTCCAAATGCTAACTGCTGTTAGCTCCCAGTAGGTTAACTTGGAGAGAATAGGGTATAATATGAGTCCTTTAACCTAACCACAAATACTTACTGTAACTCTCAATTTCACGTTCAGTTCTTCAGAAATTGAGGTTCCGCCAATTTTCAGGACCAGGTTTTGGTTTCTGAGGACTAGACCCGATCCCGAACTTACTAACGGCTTCTTTTGAAGCCTTTATATTCGTCTTTGTCGAATACTCTTGGCCAATGTGGTGAAATGAAATCCTTTACATTCTTTATAACAGAGACTTCCCAGTAGAGCAATGTTTCACTGGACGTCAAACACTGTGGTAACACTGTCCTCACATGTAAGGATTGTGACATTTCTGATGTCGGGTAATTCGATTAGGTCTTCCGCACACCAGGCGTGGAGCTTCTCAGTCCGTCTAAATACCTCACATTGTCTGCGACGTAATCGTCTCTCACGCTCCGTCAGCAAGAGCTCCGCTGGCTCGATGTGAGAGCACAGTGAGCCACTGTGGATATATTAATATGGAGTCACGATCGAATCACAAGTGCTTTACTGTTGTAGACTTTCATTTGAACATTTTGTGCTGCTTAATTTACACCCCGACTCTTCTCAATGCACTTTAGTTAAGGCCCTTTTCCACCTATGGTCCCAGCTCGCCTCGGCACGGCTTAGGTTGGTTTTCCACTACAAATCAGTACCTACTCAATGTGGGCGGAGTCTTCAGCGCACCGCTGCATGAAACCGTTTGTTTTCAGTCGAACTGAATCATTAGAATCAGTTCGTTAAAATGATTTGTTGGTAACTGCTGGAGATTAACCCACGTTTTTAGGACTGTTGAGTCTTTTTTTAACTGATTTACATTTCGGCATTGTTCGGTTTTAGTTGGGTACCAGGTATTAGCGCTAATGCTAATGCGAAATAACCGCGCCGAGTTGAGTCGAGCCGGTGAAAACAAGCTTTCCTTTAGAACGCCAGCTCTTTTTCACAGCCTTCATCATGTCTTGCATTTACAGTCGTACATTAGATTAGATCAGATTAGATTAGATTAGCACACTACGTCACTGAATTTAAAAAAATCACCAATATTATTTATATCTGTATATACATATATATATGTCAGTTTACTAGTCACTGGTTTAGATATTTAATATGTTCTACATAATATGCAATGCACATACTGCACAGCTGAAAAAAGGGCATCGTAAATTAATTAACAAAACGACGTTAGCCGCAACCATGGTTACATTAGATAACGTTAGATCAGATTAGCCAGAAACATTCTGATCTAGAGCAATACAAAGAAGAAAAACTAAACACTAAACACCAGCAGAGGGCAGCATCGGTGCACATAAAAACACCACCGTTCACTGCTAGTGGGTTATTAAAGGTGAGCGACAGGGACTCCTTTTTCGACTCATCTGGGCTTCATACTGTAGAAAATCAGGCAAAAGTGGTAGAAAATGAACGAATGAATGAATGAATTTGGGTTATTGTGCAAGTATGACTTTAACATTTAACAATAATCCCTCACCTGGATGTAGTTTTCCAGTGACAGATAGAACACTTTGTGAGTGAGCACAGAGAAGGAGAGGAAGCTCAGTGACCTCTGCTTCACTCACACACACACACACACACACACACACACACCCAAAACTCGTGTTTATTATTGGTTGGCGGGCGGATTGGCAGCTCGACTGTGGAAAGGCCAGAGAGCAGAGTTTTTGCTATCAGTGTGTAACACCCACCTACCACTTGAAAGCCAAAAGCAATGACATTTTGTACATTATGATTCCGTGCAAAGACGCATCATGGCCTCTGGTGATGGATCTTTCCTGTCAGAGAAAAACAGTCCACATGGTCCACATTAAGCAAGCGTCTCTTCACTCCGAGCTCCCTGTGTTTTTCCCCATGTAACTTTTTGTATCATGAATATAATCCATGTCACGATGACAAACTGTGCACACTTTTGTCATTTTTCAGACAGATTAATCCCTTACTACTTTGTCACCTTGCTGACAGGACCAGCACATCAGAAAATACAGTGCGTGCATTTGTATGCAAGTACGCATTCGTTTGTTGTGTAAACTCATTGTTACATTGTCAACTACTGAAGTGCTTTTCTTAAAGCAGTGTTTCCCAACCCTGGTCCTGGTCCTGCCATGTTTTAGATGTTGCCCTGCTCCAAAAACACCTGATTCAGATTAAACAAAACATTTTTGGGGGAAAAAAATTTAAAAACTTGAAAAATAATGTTTTTTTAAAAAAGGACAAAAGTTGAAATATAACATTTTTTGAAAAGTTGAAGTATATCTGTATTTTTTTAATCACAAACGTTGAAATATATCTATATATTTTTAATGACAAAAGTTGAAATATATCTATATTTTTTATTGACAAACGTTGAAATATATCTATATATTTTTAATAACAAAAGTTTAAATATATCTATATATTTTTAAATGACAAAAGTTAATATATATATATATATATATATATATATATATATATATATATATATATATATATTTAATGACAAAAGTTGAAATATAACTTTATTTTTTTAATGACAAGTTTAAATATAATTATATTTTTTAATGACAAAAGTTGAAATATATCTATATTTTTAAATGGCAAAAGTTGATATATATATATATATATTTATATATATTTAATGACAAAAGTTGAAATATATATTTCTTTTAATGACAAAAGTTGAAATATATCTAATTTTTTAATGACAAGAGTTGAAATATATCAATTTTTTAAATGACAAAAGTTGAAATATATATTATTATTTTTTTATGAGAAAAAAAGACAAAGGTTAATATATATATATATATATATGGAGGACAAAGTGGTAGATAATGGATGGATGGATGGATATATATATATACTGTACATATATATATACTGTATATATATATATATATATATATAATTAAATGACAAAAGTTGCATCATTAAATTTCTGATGTTTTTATTTTAACACAAGTTGAAACATTAGATAATTTGAAAAAGAAGTAAAGGATAGTACAAAAACAATGGTTGCTCTGAAACAGCTTGGCATGTTGCTATAGCATCAGAAAAGGAGAATATTTGTGTTAAAGCCAGAAGAGCAAACAAAGACACTGAAAGCTTTTCTCAGTCAAGAAGATGAAAGATAGTTTTTCTGTTTCTTGCCTCTTTGCCTTCGAGGCACATGGTTAATGTTGTGAAACGATCTCTTTTGACCCAGACTATTTCAATTTCAACTTTTCCTGAACCTAGTTCTGTTGCCTAAGCCTAACCAGACGTAAACAGTAACCTGAGGCGTAGAAAGCCTTTTTAGAGCCAATTTAGACTTTCTGACAGAAATACCTGAAGGCAAACATCTCATATGAGCTACCATTTTTTTAAGTGGTTGCTCTTTTCCAAATATTTACCGACAAAGACGAACGAACTAGCTGCTGCATCATGTTAAATGTTAGCTGTTTTATCGTAAATTGTCTTGGTGATTAAAAAACTTTTTTATTTTTAATTTAAAAAAATTAAAAAATACCTTTTTTATTTTTTAACAAAAGTTGAAACATTACATTTTTGAAAAAAAATAACAAAAGTTGAAACATTAAATTATTTGAAAATAAGACAAATGTTGAAAAATAACATTAAAAAAAAATAACATTTGAAACTACATTTTTGAAAAAAAAAAAGTTGAAAAAATATATTATTTGAAGAAAAGACAAAAGTTTCAATATATTTAATTATTATTTTTATTTTTTACAAAATTTGAAACATTACATTTTTGGAAAAAAATAAAAGTTGAAACATTAAATTATTTGGAAAAAAAGACAAATGTTGAAAAATAATATTTAAAAAAAACTAACATTTGAAACATTACATTTAAAAAAAAAAAGTTGAAACATTAAATTATTTGGAAAAAAAGACAAATGTTGAAAAATAACATTTAAAAAAAACATTTGAAACTATATTTTTGAAGAAAAAAAGGTTGAAACATTAAATTATCTGAAGAAAAGACAAAAGTGTATTTTTTATTTTTTATTTTTTTTACAAAAGTTGAAACATTAAATTATTTTGGAGAGTTTGAGAATAACATTTACAAAAACATTAACAAAAGCTGAAACAAACAAAAAAACCTTATTTATTTGAATCAGGTGTTTTTGGATCAGGGCAACATCTAAAACATGGCAGGGCAGTTTTCCCTGAGGACCGGGTTTGGGAAACTATGTTGTCAAACACCTTTTGCCCTTAATCTGCTGGGATTGGCTGCCTTTATTGGACCAAAACATTGTTTTGTTTTCATCCATGACTGAATTTATTCACCATAAAGTGTGAAACAACCCAGGTGTATTATTTCTTCAGGTACTTGCGGCTTCCTCCCACAGTTGAAAGACGCTGTTGCGCGGTTAGCTGAGCGCTCTAAATAGCCTGTAGGTGTGAGAATGTGAGTCTGAATTGTTTTTTGTCTCTTTCGCTTGTGATCGACTCGGTGTCCAGTGTCAGCTGGCACCGCGACAAAGCAGTGCAACACAAGGATGGATTATACGATAGGCAGCAGATTGTTTTCTGTAACGACGACAACAACGGCTCCTGGTCTGGGACCTTTCTGTGTGGAGTTTGCATGTTTTGGGAGTGTGTATTAAAAATGAATAATTATCTCTGTTACCATAACATCACATCCTGCTCCTCCACAATAAGAGCTCCCAGTATAATCATAAATAAATAAACATCTTTACTGTCTTCTAGGTGCGGCCTGCTCTCGGGGCTGACTAAAACAAAGCATGCTGGGGGAGAATCACCAGCCGACGACCAGTAATCTCAACCTGGTGAACTCTGAAGTTACCGACTCCACCGCCACACTCGACGCAGCACAGGACTTTGTCAGCATGGCCGATCTCGTGGAGAGCCTGGACGCCACAGAGCTGGATATCGGGGAAGGAGATGAGAACGACTATGACGCAAACTACTTAGGTGAGTCTGCGAGGCGTATGTGGAAAGATCTCACTGTGGAAAAAAAGAGGATTTCACAAAGTAAATAAGTGAGGTTTAAGGACTGTTTGAAATTATTTATTTATTTATTTATTCCAATTTTTTTCCATGAGGGACAAATTACATAGCACGGTACAGAAATACGGGTGTTTCCCTATTGTTTTTTTGTTTTAACATTAAATTAATACATATATTAATTAATTAATATATGGTATATGCAAGAAACCATACATTTGTAATTATAATCTTGGGTTTTTTTTTGTAGAATCCCTGTATATGTAATATGTAATAATAATAATAATACATTTTATTTATATTGCACTTTACATTTGATCATCTCAAAGTGCTACAGGTCAAAACATTAAAATCTAGAATTAAAAACATAAAACCATAGAATAACAATTAAAAGAAACATGGCAGAAAGTTGAGGTAAAAATAAACAGTTATAAAATAAACAATAACAATAAAAAAATAAATGCATAAATACAAAATTAAAAAAACATTACAAAATGACAAGATCAATTATAAAATGTAGGATATATAGGCAGAAGGTTGAAAATTAGAGGAAAAAAGCTTAATGTATTGAGCTTCACTCAGGAATCTCACAGTGGACGTGCATGAAGGTGGTTTTTCTTCCTTTACTTAATTTAGATCTCACAAACTTTACCAGAGAAAAAAGTTGACCTCAACACTCTCTCCACACGAGCAAAAGCATAAAAGTCTGTTGCAGCCCACTCTGCAGCCCGAGCTTCCAAGAAACACCTACCTACACAAGCCTCCTTCATCCTTCCTCCTCTTCCTCTCTCCTAGGGGACTGTCGTATCCCGTTTTCAGCCGTGTACGCCACGGTGGGCTTCAAGGAGGCCAGCGCCAAGGTCTACCTCTCCACTGTGCCCATTACCGTCCGAATCCTGGAGGTGGAGAGGTTCACCACCGCTCAGGACCGCTTTAACCTGTCGCAGAACCGCAGCGTCAACAAGGTAAAGCAGGAAGTCAAATGACCTGGGGGCGGAAATAATAATATATATGATGATATTGCACAGGATTTCAAAATAAAAGTTTGTTTTGATGTGGAAAGATAAATAGTTCAGAATATAATAGTGCTGGGCACTAGGTTAACACATGATGCGCTTCCATGAAGATAGACCGGAAAAAGACGCATGTGACGGCATGTTAACGTGCCGCGACACAGAAGTCCAAGCACCGTTTACCAGTTTGCTCCGTTAGCTGCATTAGCTCGTTTAGCGCCGTTAGCGCGCCTACAGTCAAATATTATTATTATTATTCGTCGTCGTCGTTGTCGCTGTTTGTCTGAAATCATCTCACGATTGTTTTTTTTCAGTGTGAAATTAAAGGTCGTGTTAAATGAAAAAAAAAAACAATAAAATAAACTAGCGCTGGGCACGCTAATATATAAACATCTTTATGCAATAAATATGCAAAATGAATCTATTAATTCATTAAAAAAACAGACAATAATAAATAAATGATAGCTTGGTATAAGTATTATTCTACCTGTGTTGCTGCTGTATGCACAGAAATGCTCCCTCAGTCAGGTCTGATAGTATTGCCTCACAGAGCTGTTATGATTCTGTTTCTCTAACAGTTACTGTTGTCGTCTTTAAATCAACTGGTTATAATAATTTGAGTTTATCCCCCTCGTTAAATGTGCTTTAAAATAACCGTACGTAAAGAAATTGTTCAAATCTAATCCCCGCTCTCATCTCGTAGTCTCTGCCGGCCGTGTTCAAGATTGAGCTGAAACATGGCGAGTTCACCTGGATGGTGAAGAGGAAGGAGAAACATTTCATGGATCTGCACAGAGAACTCAGGACGTACAAGACCTTCATGAGGATACCGCTACCGTCACGCAGGTGGGTGTCTACACACACACACACACACACACACACAGGTGCACAATAATCTACCCATGTGAAACACAATGTGCACACGCCAACAAACAGGTTAAATTCATATGTGTGCACCGTGCTAAAATATGCTCATTATAAGCTTTAAATCAATGTGAAGCTAGAGCAAGCAGGCGATTACCTTAAATTAGCATAACATAGCTGCGAGGAGCAACAGGTCTGGCTCTTTTCAAAGTTAAAAAACGACTTCCTGGCATATTAATTTAATTATTTTTAATTTAATTAAATTAATTAAAATTAAATTAATTAATTTAATTTAATTTAATTTAATTTAATTTAATTTAATTTAATTTAATTTAATTTAATTTAATTTATGTACTGTAGTTACTGTGCGTGATATTCACTGTCTATTGCATACTGTAGGGTGGCTATTTGAATAAATGTGATGCTAGCGCAAGCATGCGATTAGCTTAAATTAGCGTAATGTATTGTTGCTGCGAGGCGATTTTGTGCCAAAACATAAATCATTGATCATTTCGCCACAACCACGGACCTGTGGTCAAGCCGGACAACCGAACCTAACATCAGTTTAACGATCCGTTTTATTACAACAAACTCAGGACCCGCTGTCTGCAGAAGTCCTTCTTCCCCGGGGAACATACAGGTGATAATATAGCGCAGGATGAGAGCTGCGTTAGCTGCTAACGGTTAGCACACTGGGACTTGAAGGAGGACCAACAGGTTTGCGTGATGACTGATAACGCATCGAACATTAAAGTGGAGCTGCAGTAAAAAATGTGATGATGATGAAAAATGATTTTTTATTTGTTCTTTGGTGACTTTATGTTAATGTTGATGACTGGCAGTGAGTTCTCATCAATAAAACTGCACTTTCCACAGTCTTTTGTATAATGTTTTTATTTTTCTGAAAAATGCTTGGTTTTCACCGAACCTGTAGTCATATCGTATCTTATCGATATCGATATCGATATCGAGATATCTGGCATGAATATCGAGATTTGACATTTTGTCCATATCGTTCAGCCCTATTCACTGTGTCTATTATATATTTTCAGGTGGAACATTTGATTAAATGTGAAGCTAGCGCAAGCAGGCGATTAGCTTAAATTAGCATAATGTATTGTCGCTGCGAGCAACAACCAGTCTGAACCTGAACTCTCTTCACAGGAGAAGCTGTGTTCTCCATTGTGGGTTTGAAATGAATAATAATAACAAATAAAAGTATTTTTGACACAACAACAATTGTCGTACGTCCATCATTGGTCACTGGCAGGACACACACACACAAACACACACACACTGACTCACCCCTAAAAAGGGGCCAGCGTCGCCCATGGTTGTCTTAGCCCGGTCCACAACAGCGAGGTTTGCAGGTTCTGTTCCACAACCATGTGATTTCTCTGAGCCTTATCACGCAGATGCTTGTTCAAAGAGGTTTTGACTGATTGCATTGAATTATAAACATTTGCGTCATCACACTGTTGAACACCTATACCAATATGACAGACGGAAAAAACAAATAAAACAAAACCAAAAAATTTCCTTGTTACGTTGCATAGCTCTATGAGTTTGACGTTGGCTCATGGAGCGGGAGACTGGGGTTCGATTCCAGAAAAGCCCAGAATTAAACTGTTTGTCTTTTTGTCTTTTTGAAACTTGAACACCTGACAATAGTCCGATATTGTAGAGTCCAGAGAGTTTTGGAAAAAATGTCAATACTTAAAGAAACTCTGACCACAACAGAAAAATTATGATTACCGAAAATGTGTGAGAAAGCATCTGGATAAGTGGCTCAGACTGTCAGCAGATGACTCACATCCCCGAGGTTATGGGTTCGAATCCCACAGTGATGCTTTCTTTTAGTTTAAGAGTCAATATAAACAGCCATAGCTCGCCGAAAACATGTACAAATGTCAGAACCAGTGGCTCAGTGGGTAAGAACGCTGCTGTCAAGTTTTGACGTCGTGGGTTCGAATCCCGCAAAGACTAATATTTTTAAAGTCCAACGTGCAAAGTTACGATTGAAAGGGGACGAAAAAACTTATACTTACAACAAGTCGGTGGCGCAGTGGCTTTGTCCTCGACCAAGACTGGGGGCGATGTTCGGATCTCAAGGTTGCGGGTTCGGTTCCACGACGAGGTTGTGCGAAAGGATGATTGGTAACGTATGCTGGGGGTGTGAGGGTAATGGGTCACTGGTGTGAGGGTGTGAGGGTAATGGGTCACTGGTGTGGGGCTGAGGTGTGCAAGGTGGTGATGGATGTGTGGGGGGGCGATGGTTGCCAGGTTGGGTTGTACAAAAGCTAGTTTTGGTGAAAAAAAACTTTTTTTTTGGTCAGGGTTGCCAGGTTTGATTTCCACAATGGCTGGTGCTGCTTGCAGTGCGAGGGTTGCCAGGTTTGGTTTCCACAACGGCTGGGGCTGCGTGCAGCGCGAGGGTTGCCAGGTTTGGTTTCCACAACGGCTGGGGCTGCGTGCAGCGCGAGGGTTGCCAGGTTTGGTTTCCACAACGGCTGGGGCTGCGTGCAGCGCGAGGGTTGCCAGGTTTGGTTTCCACAACGGCTGGGGCTGCGTGCAGCGCGAGGGTTGCCAGGTTGTGGTTTTTCACAACGTTTTGGGTTCACGGTTGTGGAACCAAACCCACCGGACTGGAACAACCCAGCAGTTGTAGAACTGAACCTGCTGGACTGGCGCAAACCCACCGTTGCGCCAGGTCCAGCAAGTTCGGTCCCACGACTGCAGGGTCGTTCCAGTCCGGCGGGTTTGGTTCCACGACCTGAGGCATTGTTCCAGTCCACAACATGGCAGTCCCCGGCTTCCTAGAGGTGGTAAAGGGTTCCTGTTCACTAAAATGAGGTTTTTTGGGTCCAGGTGTTTGTTTAGTAACTGCTGCTTAAACACGATCAGCACATGAACTGTGTGAGCGTCACTAGTTTTCTCCGTTAAAGGGATAGCTCACTGTTTTTAGCTCCTCCTCCTCCATGAAGTGCACAGGGTGGAGGACCTCCTACTCTATAAATACAGAGACAAGGCTTTAGTCTGTTAACATTTCACTTGTACACAAAGTGTGTTGCCCAATGTGTCTTTTTACTCGTTTACTTTAAGTCACTGCTTTGTTTTTATTCGTTATTCACTTAAAGCATTAGATTTATGATGTAACCTTAACTTAATAGTGAATTTAGTTTGAACAATCTTACATCCACAATAGCATCAACACGTCCTACAATCATGCTTGTAAAACACCTGGACTGTCTCGAACACTAGATACTCATTTTTGACAGTTTTGATGCTATATTGCATTTTAACATTTTTTGAAAACATACTTTACTGAAGACATTTTCTTTTTGCACAACATTCTTTTTATTGTTTTCACAACATAACAAAGGAAGCACAATCATATGCACTGAACAATCATGTTCATTTATTCCAGTTCTTGGTTGGGGATCAGGTTAGTGAGTTAATTGTCTTAATAAAATACTTTTTTTGGCCAAATTTTGGACTTACTATAATATGACTTTTTGGTCAAATTTAGGACAAAAACATTTTTTTTCTTTTTTTTGGATTGGAAGCGGTAGATAATGGATGGATGGATGGATGACATGCTATAGCAGGGGTCACCAACCTTTTTGAGATGAGAGCTACCTTAAGGGTAAAAAATAATATGGAGGGCTACCACATTAACATTTTATTTTTTTTGTTTACCATTTAAATGATTAATATTATGCATTAAACTGCATACACATTCATTCCAGTGCTTACTCCTAACGATTACCAGTTTTTATAAACAATATCAAAGATATTTTACTGAGCGATCATACGGATACATGCAAGTGAGGTGAAGTGAGCCCGCGGGCACCGTATTGGCTGCCTGCGGGCTACCAGGTGCCCGCAGGCTTGGTGAAATTTTGGACTTACTATAGCATGACTTTTTGGTCAAATTTTGGACGACATACTATCGTACCACTTTTTGGTTAAATTTTGAACAACATTTTTTAAAAACTTTTTTGGTCAAATTTTGGACGACATGCTATAGTATGACTTTTTGGTCACATTTTGAACTACATTTTTTAAAAAACTTTTTTGGTCAAATTTTGGACGACATGCTATAGTATGACTTTTTGGTCAAATTTAGGACAAAAACATTTTTTTTCTTTTTTTTGGATTGGAAGCGGTAGATAATGGATGGATGGATGACATGCTATATAGTATGACTTTTTGGTCAAATTTTGGACAAAGTTTTTTGACTGTTTTTGGTCAAATTTTGGACGACATGCTATAGTATGACTTTTTGGTCAAATTTTGAACAATTTTTAAAAACTTTTTTGGCCAAATTTTGGACTTACTATAATAAGACTTTTTGGTCAAATTTAGGACAAAAACATTTTTTTTCTTTTTTTTGGATTGGAAGCGGTAGATAATGGATGGATGGATGGATGGATGACATGCTATAGTATGACTTTTTGGTCAAACTTTGGACAAAGTTTTTTGACTGTTTTTGGTCAAATTTTGGACGACATGCTATAGTATGACTTTTTGGTCAAATTTTGAACATTTTTTAAAAACTTTTTCGGTCAAATTTTGGACGACATGCTATAGTATGACTTTTTGGTCAAATTTAGGACAAAAACATTTTTTTTCTTTTTTTTGGATTGGAAGCGGTAGATAATGGATGGATGGATGACATGCTATATAGTATGACTTTTTGGTCAAATTTTGGACAGTTTTTTGACTGTTTTTGGTCAAATATTGGACGACATACTATAATACCACTTGTTGGTCAAATTTTGAACAACATTTTTAAAATACTTTTTTGGTCAAATTTTGGACAACATGCTATAGTATGACTTTTTGGTCAAATTTTGAACAATTTTTAAAAACTTTTTTGGCCAAATTTTGGACTTACTATAATAAGACTTTTTGGTCAAATTTAGGACAAAAACATTTTTTTTCTTTTTTTTGGATTGGAAGCGGTAGATAATGGATGGATGGATGACATGCTATATAGTATGACTTTTTGGTCAAATTTTGGACAGTTTTTTGACTGTTTTTGGTCAAATATTGGACGACATACTATAATACCACTTGTTGGTCAAATTTTGAACAACATTTTTAAAATACTTTTTTGGTCAAATTTTGGACAACATGCTATAGTATGACTTTTTGGTCAAATTTTGAACAATTTTTAAAAACTTTTTTGGCCAAATTTTGGACTTACTATAATAAGACTTTTTGGTCAAATTTAGGACAAAAACATTTTTTTTCTTTTTTTTGGATTGGAAGCGGTAGATAATGGATGGATGGATGGATGGATGACATGCTATAGTATGACTTTTTGGTCAAACTTTGGACAAAGTTTTTTGACTGTTTTTGGTCAAATTTTGGACGACATACTATAGTACCACTTTTTGGTTAAATTTTGAACAACATTTTTTAAAAACTTTTTTGGTCAAATTTTGGACGACATGCTATAGTATGACTTTTTGGTCAAATTTTGAACAACATTTTTTAAAAACTTTTTTGGTCAAATTTTGGACGACATGCTATATAGTATGACTTTTTGGTCAAATTTAGGACAAAAACATTTTTTTTCTTTTTTTTGGATTGGAAGCGGTAGATAATGGATGGATGGATGGATGGATGACATACTATAGTATGACTTTTTGGTCAAACTTTGGACAAAGTTTTTTGACTGTTTTTGGTCAAATTTTGGACGACATACTATAGGACCACTTTTTGGTTAAATTTTGAACAACATTTTTTAAAAACTTTTTTGGTCAAATTTTGGACGACATGCTATAGTATGACTTTTTGGTCAAATTTAGGACAAAAACATTTTTTTTCTTTTTTTTGGATTGGAAGCGGTAGATAATGGATGGATGGATGACATTCTATATAGTATGACTTTTTGGTCAAATTTTGGACAAAGTTTTTTGACTGTTTTTGGTCAAATATTGGACGACATACTATAATACCACTTGTTGGTCAAATTTTGAACAACATTTTTAAAAAACTTTTTTGGTCAAATTTTGGACGACATGCTATAGTATGACTTTTTGGTCAAATTTTGAACAATTTTTAAAAACTTTTTTGGCCAAATTTTGGACTTACTTTAATAAGACTTTTTGGTCAAATTTAGGACAAAAACATTTTTTTTCTTTTTTTTGGATTGGAAGCGGTAGATAATGGATGGATGGATGGATGACATGCTATAGTATGACTTTTTGGTCACATTTTGAACTACATTTTTTAAAAACTTTTTTGGTCAAATTTTGGACGACATGCTATAGTATGACTTTTTGGTCAAATTTAGGACAAAAACATTTTTTTTCTTTTTTTTGGATTGGAAGCGGTAGATAATGGATGGATGGATGGATGGATGACATGCTATAGTATGACTTTTTGGTCAAACTTTGGACAAAGTTTTTTGACTGTTTTTGGTCAAATTTTGGACGACATACTATAGTACCACTTTTTGGTTAAATTTTGAACAACATTTTTTAAAAACTTTTTTGGTCAAATTTTGGACGACATGCTATAGTATGACTTTTTGGTCAAATTTTGGACGACACTTTAAAAACTTTATTTGTTCAAATTTTGGACAAAGTTTTTTGACTGTTTTTGGTCAAATATTGGACGACATACTATAATACCACTTGTTGGTCAAATTTTGAACAACATTTTTAAAAAACTTTTTTGGTCAAATTTTGGACGACATGCTATAGTATGACTTTTTGGTCAAATTTTGAACAATTTTTAAAATCTTTTTTGGTCAAATTTTGGACAACATGCTATAGTATGACTTTTTGGTCAAATTTTGGACAAAAAATGTTTGAAACTTTTTTTGGTCAAATTTTGGACGACATGCTATATTATTACTTTTTGGTCATATTTTGGACAACATTTTTTAAAAACTTTTTCGGTCAAATTTTGGACGACATGCTTTAGTATGACTTTTTGGTCAAATTTTGGACGACACTTTAAAAACTTTATTTCGTCAAATTTTGGACGGCATGCTATATTATTACTTTTTGGTCAAATTTTGGACGACATGCTTTTGTATGACTTTTTGGTCAAATTTTGGACGAAAACATTCTATTTTTACTTTTTTGGGTAAAATTTTGGACGACATGCTATATTATTACTTTTTGGTCAAATTTTGGACAAACCATTTTTGGACTTCTTTTGGTCAAATTTTGGATGACATACTATAGTTTGACTTTTTGGTCAAATGTTGGACAGCATGCTAAAGTATGACCTTTTGGTCACATTTTGGACAAACCATTTTTGGACTTCTTTTGGTCAAATTTTGGACTAACATTTTTTTGGTCAAATTTTGGACAAACATTTTTATGGACTTTTTTGGTCAATTACCAGGACATTTTTGACAGTTTATATTTGGACAGTTTTTGTTGACATGATATACTAGGACATTTTCGACAGTATGAAGACACTTTTTGACTAATTGCATTGACAACACACGTGCACGGTTCGTCATGCGGAGGAGCAGTGACGTCACATTAGCTGCAGCAGCAGGTGTAATGTAAACACCTGTGAACGGACGTTAGCAACAGTGAGAACAGAAACACTCAGAAATGTGTGTTTGTGTGTCGTTGAGTTACCACATGTTTGTCCGCGCTGTTCCTCGTCCTCTCTGCTGCTTTTCTGAAGCTCCGAAAGATAAACACTAAGTGGAACATTTTAAATACATCCACACCGGGGGGCGGAGTGGACCGTACCAAGTCACGGGAAGTAAACCGCGCTCTTCAAGTTCGGTGTCGCTGTGTGCAGGAGCAGCCTCACCTGTAATGAATGAACGTTCATGTCCTCGTTAAAACACTGAGCTGAAACAGAGATAAACTCCACACCTGTGTTCATACCTAACTGCCCTGTGTGTTTTGAACTGCTCCACGGAGACTAATAAAGTTTTTTTGTTGTTGTTGAATTGCATCTTGGGAAATGCTGCCATCTGCTGGACGTAGCTTTCCCCTTCATCTTTTAAACGCTGCTGAAAGGATCCACTTTTACTTCTTATATTGAAAGTATCTTTATATATATATATATGTATATTTATATCTAATATATATATATATATATATATATATATACACAGTATAATAGACAGTTTATATTGAGACTTTTTATGAATTATTTTTTCGGGGTCTGTTTATACAAAATATTTTTTTCGGGGTCTGTTTTTACTACTTTTTTGTGGTCTGTTTATACAAAATAATTTTTGCAGTCTGTTTTTTACAAGTTTTTTTTCAGAAAAAAAGACAAAAGTTTGAGAATAACATTTAAAAAAACATTAACAAAAGCTGAAACAAACAAAAAACCTTATTTGAATCAGGTGTTTTTGGATCAGGGCAACATCTAAAACATGGCAGGGCAGTTTTCCCTGAGGACCAGGATTGGGAAACACTGTAATAAGGAATAAAGTGTTGAAAACATCTTGCTCCGCTTTACTACAGCATCACTTAAACACACAAACATACATAATATCGCGTACATAGACGCCCCCACGGTGGCCCTGGCCTATCCCACAATCCCCTAGGGCTGTAACCTGTGATCTGGGGGGGGGGGGGGCTGTGCTCGGTGTAAGGCTGTTTTCATAACCGTTCCCAGTCTCCTGTGCACAAACACACAGAACATGTGCAGCACATAACGCACTCGTTCACACAACCACAACCATTGCACACAAACACGCCAAAGTGTCACTAAAACAGTGTAACGGTGCACGGACACCGATTTTACACCAATTTCGTGCAGTTTATATGAGTCTAACCTTCAAAGCCACTGTACCGCACTGTGGTGTTGCATGTTCGGGCAACGTTTGTCTGCGTTTGAGGTATTATGAAGTTGTTTTTGAGTATTTTTAAAGGCCAAATCGATTCGACAATTGTGTGTTGTTGTGTCGCTGTTTTTTCCCCGTCCGTTAAGAGCAGAGCTGATTATACGTTCGCATTATGTGCCATCGGCAAAATTCCAACGCTTTCTGAAAAGCTGAGAAGTCGCGCGTCAAAGCAAACGTGCGGTTATCGCAGTCATTTCACCTCGCGCTATTTCAGGAAGCCGAAGAATCAGCGTCTTTGTCGCCAGACAGGAGAGCGTGGGAACACCACCTGTAACTAGTTTCCATTGTTTGGCCTGTTTTTGCATATTGCGAGACAAAGAAACATCGAGAGACGAACACGAAAACCTGTTGTTCGTGTGTAAATCTGCATTGTTTAAATTGTTAAAGCAGTGTTTTAACATGCAGCACTTTGTTACAGGACGTTCTCTGGTCCTTTGATGGTTAAAATAGGCAAAAAATGCTTTGAAATTGTCAGTCTCTCAATGGTTCTTTGTCTCTCAATATGCAAAAACAGGCCAAACAATGGAAACTATGTACAGGTCTTTTTTCCTTATTGTTTTTTTTGAAAAATGTTCTGACATTTTATGGACCAAACGATTCATCGATTCATCGAGAAAATCATCGACAGATCGATCAATTGTAAAAAATAATTGACAGATTGCAACCAACTGACAGACAGACTGCAAATTTCAAAGTATTTGCTTATTTTTAACCACCAAAGGACCAGAGAACGTCATGTAACAACGTGCTATTGACCATTTTTCCCGAATATCTTCTTCCAATATCTGGCAGCTAGCTACAATTAACTGTATGTTTTAACAATTTAAAGGCGTCATATGTAAGAATGTGGCTAAAAACGGTTACTACACTCAAATTCAAAATACCGAGGTCTTTTATGTTTCGTTTTCTGATGTAACTGGCAACCCGTGGTTGCTCGGCAGCTGAGACTCTACTGACTGCAATGATTGGTAGACGGCTGTAGGTGGCGCCACATGACGCCAAAACATGATTTGCAGTCTGCAAAAAAATGTTTTAATGCAAATATTTTGTCTGTACTGTTGTTGTTGGTGAGTTCAGTTTGTTATATGAACATTATTCCTGAGTCTCTGTGACATATTAGGAGGATTTTATGGCCATTTGTTTAAGATATATTACATAATGCACCTTTAAACATTGCACAGTTGTACACAAACAACAGATTTTGCGTGCGAAATTTCATATATGAAAACACTACGTCTCTCAATATGCAAAAACAGGCCAAAAAATGGAAGCTATGCACAGGTGTTCTTCCCACACTCTCCTGTCTGGCGACAAAGACGCTGATTCTTTGGCTTCCTGAACTAGCACGAGGTGAAATGACTATGATAATCACAACGTCTCAGCTTTCAGAACGCGTAAGAATTTTGCCCACAGCACAAACCGTCGACTCAGGTCATGCAAAGTGCGACATACTATACTATGATTTTTTTGGCCATTTTTGGACGACATACTATAGTAGGACTTTTTTTACCATTTTTGGACAACATACGATACTATGACGTTTTTGACCATTTTTGACCTTTTTTGGACGACATACTATACTATGAGGTTTTTGACCATTTTTGGACGACACACTATACTATGACGTTTTTGACCATTTTTGGACGACACACTATACTATGACGTTTTTGACCATTTTTGGATGACACACTATACTATGACGTTTTTGACCATTTTTGGACGACATACTATACTATGACGTTATACTATACTATACTACGATATTTTTTTTTTTAGCACAGCCTAGGTAATCTGATGAAAATAAAATAGATGTTCACCAACTATATAAACACACCTGAGCAAAAAGTACTAATATGATATAAAATGAATCATAACTTTGACTCAACAACACATAAGAAGAAAGATATGTTTTTAAAAGCCTATGTGACCTATAAACACACGCCCCCAGGATGTCCATATAAGGAGTTGTGTATTTCCTTTGAGGATCAGACATATCATCAATATAATAATACAATTTGTTGCTTTTAATACTTTATTTATTTACTTATCCTTTATTTTATCTGTTACTACCTACTGTTACTACACCTTTTTGTGAGTTTTTCTCTTCATTTCTGATTAACATGCTCTCGTGTTCATTTTACGTACTTAATATACATTTAGCACATTTGAGTCGAAAGGAAGTGCAAACAAACATGTTATTCCCCCCTAGATAGCCATTCTCATCTGGTTTGAATAATGGCCCGGCCCAACCCGCCTCCCATCATCTCCACAGTCAACCTCCAGATGTTGAACACAACCTTACAAACACATAGACTGTAGGTCGCACATACTCAAGGAAGTTCAAAGCTGAGCCAGAGGAAAGCAGGTGGCCAGAATCAACACAACGCATTTGTCCAGAGGTCCAACAGAGGCTACTGCCTGATGGAGACTCAACCTTCACACAAACCAGGAATACAGAACCTCCAGAGCTATTTAGTGTTGACAAATTATGATATATCCACATTTCTAATGATGATTTAAATGATATATAGGTGTGTGTGTTTTTATACAGTCTTTACTGTACTATACTATATTATACTATGACGTTTTTTACCAATTTTTGACGACATGCTATACTATGACTTTTTTGACCAATTTTGACCATTTTTGGATGACACACTATACTATGACGTTTTTGACCATTTTTGGACGACATACTATGACGTTTTTGACCATTTTTGGACGACATACTATACTATGACGTTTTTGACCATTTTTGGACGACATACTATGACGTTTTTGACCATTTTTGGACGACATACTATACTATGACGTTTTTTACCAATTTTGACCATTTTTGGAAGACACCCTATACTATGAGGTTTTTGACCATTTTTGGACGACACTATACTATGACGTTTTTGACCGTTTTTGGACGACATACTATACTATGACTTTTTTGACCGTTTTTGGACGACATACTATACTATGACTTTTTTGACCGTTTTTGGACGACATACTATACTATGACTTTTTTGACCGTTTTTGGACGACATACTATACTATGACGTTTTTTACCATTTTTGGACGACATACTATGAAGTTTTTGACCGTTTTTGGACGACATACTATACTATGACGTTTTTGACCTTTTTTGGACAACATACTATACTATGACGTTTTTTACCAATTTTGACCATTTTTGGAAGACACCCTATACTATGAGGTTTTTGACCATTTTTGGACGACACTATACTATGACGTTTTTGACCGTTTTTGGACGACATACTATACTATGACTTTTTTGACCGTTTTTGGACGACATACTATACTATGACGTTTTTGACCGTTTTTGGACGACATACTATACTATGACTTTTTTGACCGTTTTTGGACGACATACTATACTATGACGTTTTTTACCATTTTTGGACGACATACTATACTATACGATGATTTCACTCTGCTTTTCAAACACAGGCCACAGAACTTACCAGGAACTGGTCCCCCTTTTCAAACGTGGTTTGAATTTCTTTGCCCAGGTCATTGTCTGGCAGTTTAAGATCGTCTTTGCTTTCTCCTTCATCATTCTTTAGAGACAAGTAACCATCCAAGATATTAAGTAACTGAAAGCAAAGAGATTGACATGAAAGAAAAGTTCATGGACAACAGTCAGTTAATCTATAACAAACAAACATGTTGTTTTCTTCATTCTAAATGGAGGTACATCCCTAAGTCGAGACACTTGAATAATCAGGGGCCTCATGTACAAAGGTTGCGTACGCACAAAAACGTGGCGTACGTCCTTTTCCACGCTCACGTTCAGATGTAGGAAACGTGAAATGACAGTGGAAATGTGCGGTGCCCGCGCCAACTTCATGGCTGGCGTACGCACGTTTCTACAGCTATTGTTCCTTTGGCGACGCTTAGTGGTGATGCTGGGAAACAGCATGATTGGGAACAGGTTGGAGGCTGCCACAGTGCGCGATGGGTGGCTCCTGGGTGAGTAAATAGTTTATTCTTTTAATTGTCCCGTATGTAAACCAACGCACCATGCACGTTTGGGCGTGGACAGGGAGGAGTTTGGCACCTCTGCACGTGCGCTCAATTCCACGTTGATTTGGGATGTACAAAAGAAACGTGCTCAGATCCATGCGTAACGCACACTTTGATACATCGGAATTTATTTGTGCGTACGACAGTTTCTGGGTTTTGGCGTACGCCAAGTTTCAGTAGGAAAACCGCGCAAGTCTTTGCACATGAGGCCCCAGGTGATCCAAATGGCATTTTGACAAAATACCCAGAATTCTTTGCAGATTTACATTACCCATCCAGGCCACCAGGTTACAATGATTCCAACAAAGATTATTTACCTGGTAATCCTTTCTTGTTACATATGGGACATTCATGTTACTGGTAGATGGGATTACATCTTCATACTTTTCACCAGTAAAGATGTCGTGTCCAACAAGGTGAACCTGTAAGAACAACATAACTTAGGTGAGTGTGGACAAACGACAAACATCAAAAGTGCCTTAAGCTCTGCATTCCAAATAGGATGCACAGTGTGTCTTTACCTTGGCATGTCCATGCTTGCCAGGCGATGACATAGACATGTCAGCTATCTTACAGGGACGTTCTTTAATCATGACATGGCCGTTCACCGTCAATGCAGAGCACTGCATGGGGAAGGTCTCAGAAAGCCCTGGGTGCCCACCATCAAAATCTGCCTCGAGCTCTGTTATGTGAGACCCAACAGGAGTACAGGAACAAGCAGTAAAAACATTATTATACTCAAACGTTGGCGGTGGAAATGAATATATGCATGGATTTTTTTGTTGCAAATTTGCATTTTTGGTACGGCTCTACTCTCTGGTTGAACTCGTCTGTCTCGCTCCGTCTCTCTGCGTTCGTCTTTTCAAAATAAATATTTTTACGGTTCAAACTTTTCCTGTGTTTTCTATTTATCTTAGAACAAAACAGGCCAATAAACATTTAGTGGGGAAACAAAAATACTTTACTTCTAGCCGGAGGCCTGGTGAAAATCACCATATACCATGATAAACTGAGATTAAGTGAATCAGTGCATCTAATTCAATGTTTCTGCCAATCAATGACCATCACATCACCTTTAAAGGGTTAACATTTCAAAGATATTATTACTATTATTAGATTTGTTTATTTCAGGCTGAAGTAGCTTTACAAGATCGATATATATAACATTTTTACAGCAGTTTTTGAGAAGGTGGCATTTTCTGCCGTTAGGAACAAATTAGTCGGGTTTTTTTTTTAAAGGAACTCTTCAGGGTTAACCACGGAGACGACAGACACTTCCCCAAAATAACACATTCACAGAGCTGCCACTTTACCTCAAAACAAAGGCCTTCTGCGTTAGAGAATTAGAATTACTTGCGTGACATGTTTGCACCAAGAGAATAAGGAGTCACATGACAATCATGGAGTTTTTATAGAAACTTCATAGAGCTCCGTTCATTCCTATGGCGTGAGTAAGCCCTGGCTGCAGCACGTAGATCGGGGCGGAGCTAAAAGTTTGACATCTGGTGGCGGAGATCAGACAGCACATTCTCAAACGTCAATGCGGCACCATATAATACAAATTATATATATATATATTATAATATAACTCTATATTATATATAGATTATATATCATTATATATATATATATATATATATAAGTGTAAATGTAAGAAGTTGTATGTGAAGTTGTGAGTATGGAGGACCGCAGGAGTCACTGAACAAGTAATACAAGATGGAATGAAAGGAGGCGGAGCCAGCGAGGGGCGGAGCTCTATCCAGTTCCTATAATAACTCCACGATGTCGAGCGACTCCTTATTCTCTTGGTGCAAACATGTCAGGTCAGTAATTCTCTAAAGTGGCAGCTCTGTGAATGTGTTGTTTTGGGGGAGGGTCTGTCGTCTCCTTTAAAAAAAACAACTAACAAACGACTAATTTGTTCCTAACGGCAGAAAATGCCACCTTCTCAAAAACTGCTGTAAAAAAATGTGATGTATTTTGTTCCACTTTAAATCTTCCACAGGTTGCAGGGACCAAACTAAATCAAATAATCTCGTGACCCAGCTGCCCAATGAATGAGATGAATGAGGTTTTTCTAGCATCGGTCTGAGTATGATAATGTTTTTAATGTTTGTTCCTGTACTCCAAAACAGATCACGAGGATTACAACTTTAACGAGAAGGGGGAGAATGCTCCTCCCACAACCCCCTTACAGTGCTCTGAATTGAAGGTGAACGACCATGTCATGCTGAAAGGACGACCCTGTAAGATAGTTAACATGTCTTTCTCAACTCCTGGCAAGCATGGACATGCCAAGGTAAAGACACTGTGCATCCTATTTAAATGCAGAGCTTAAAGGGCCCATATTGTGCAAAATCAACTTTTTAATCATTTTAGTACTTATATTTGGGACTCAGGGGGCCATACCAGTCCCCAAAATGTGAAAAAACAAGACTCAGTCATGTTTTAGTGGTTCCACTTAGTGTAAGTATAGGCGATAAAACATGTGATGTTTAAACCTCCCGTGGAATTACGACATAGCGACACATTTCACCGTGAACGTTGGCACCCCGCCAGGCAGAGTACTTCAGAGCTCCACCTTAGCTCCTCCTTGTACCTGTTAAATACGAGAGTGCAGGCGAGGGAGGAAGAGTGGCTGCACAGCGGAGCACAGTGTTTTACACAAACTTCCAGCCTCAGAGGATTTTTGTGTCCAGTGGATATATTTTATTCATGAAAAAAATGTTCACAAGCTTCACAAGCCCTTTGTTGTTGATCGTGTATGTAAATTCCTATGCTAGAAAAACACCTTGAACGCACCAGTTACGTGCCTGCAGTTAGCGAGTGACATGTGTGGATCAATAATATGAAGAGCACGCGTTTGAAAGCACTGCAGAAAGATGTAGATGTTGACGGTGATGACGATGGGTGATAAGTGGTGACAGTATGGCTGTGGATAGATCGACACTCCCCTGGAAGCAGTGGGTGTGTGTTTACCTGGGTCTCATTCACATGTAAATGACCAAGCACAAAACCGAGCGCTCTGAAAAAGGCTGTTTTGGCAGAGTTATTGAACTGCTATTGTGCTTCATCCTTATGATATTTTGACTAAAGCATGACACAGACATGTTCATTAGGGCACCAGGACCTAGTTTAACTTGGGGTAATAGGGTATAATATGGGCTCTTTAAGGCACGTTAGATGTTTCCTGGTTTGTCCACACTCACCTAAGTTATGCTGTTCTTACAGGTTCACCTTGTTGGAATCGACCTAATTACTGATGTAGAGTATGAAGATGTAATCCCATCTACCAGTAGTGTACAGGTCCCATTGGTAGAATATAGGGAGTACCAGGTAAATAATCTTTGTTGGAATCATTGCAACTTGGGTGGCCTGAAGGGGTAATGTACATTTGCAAAGAATTCTGGGTATTTTGTCACGTTGACCAAAAAAAAAAAGCAAATTTTCCAAAAATATATTTTGGATGACTCGATAATGATTCTAGTGTCTCGACTTAGGGATGTACCTTCATTTAAGGTACAATGAAGAAAACAACATGTTTGTTTGTTATTGATTAACTGACTATTGTTTCAGAAAAAGACTCAGAATTTACAGCCCGAGTCTCTTTTGCATTGTTTTCCTTGAATTCAATGTTTTCCCAGATCAATACTTGAATATAATCAGTCGAACCCTTGGTTGTTCTTGATAGGACTGTCAACTCTAGCACTTCAGGGTTTAACTCGGGTTTAACTTGGGTTTAACTTGGGTTTAACTTGGGTTTCACTCGGGTTTAACTTGGGTTTAACTCGGGGTGTTTGTGTTGAAATCTGACTGGTTTTACTGTGTTTGATCTGTGTTGTATGTCCATGAACTTTTCTTTCATGTCAATCTCTTTGCTTTCAGCTCATTGATATTGTGAATGGTCACTTGTCTCTAATGGCTGACACTGGAGAGATCAGAGATGATCTTAAAGTGCCAGAAAATGACCTGGGCAGAGAAATTCGTGGCACGTTGGGAAAGGGGCTGGCAGACTTCATCGTAAGTTCTGTGGCCTGTGTTTGAAAAGAAACATTTGCATGTACTGACTTATCCTGAGCAACTGTTAAAGCTCAAGCTTGTGTTTCTGAAACACTTGATGATTTGTATTCATCTTTATACCCAGATAAACATAACGTTGTCTGGTCAAACATGAAGCAAATATGGTGCAGTAGGAGTCTGGAAAAGCTTGCAATAGCAGGTTAGATTGGGATTAATGCATTCCAACCCCTCTAATCTGCGCTCGTCAAAGCTCTGTCCTCAAAACACTGAACTTGGACGGCCTGAAAACTTCCTTCCACCTCGTTGACGAGAGAGTTCTGCGACTACAGCTTTGTTTGAAACACGTGCAAAAGAAAAAACGCTAAACGTCATCACAAAGTGGTCAGTTAGTGACGGTTATGTCTGCATGTAGGCAATCTGTGCTAACTCAACAAGCCGTTTAACCCCCTTCTTCACGGTTGCCCCAGTTACGGTCCTTTTGACTCGCTAATGAAGTGAGACCGGGGTCTGATTCTACTGGTTTAGAGGTTTAAAACGAGCTGTCAATCACCCTAATTGACCAAGGTAAGCCTGAGCTATGGCGCTGCGTAACTGAAGACGCTGCAGAGTCACAGAGTTGTTATTACGCACCGCACAGGAAGCATCGATTTACAGCGAGTTATCATAGTTGTTTTTTTTTTCCAAAACAAGTTCTTTTTAGACCTGTAGTGACATATAAATAAAATTAAATGTTTTTTTTAATAATTTGGTACATAAGAAATCTCAAATGGCACAGATGGTGCCAAAAGAGAGAATGCCTAGACATCTCTTTACTGAAACCTCTGTAATTTCACTCTGCTTCATTTCAGCAGCATCTGATGAAGTCTCTATCACTGTGAAAAGAAAACTGTGGGTCAACTGACCTTTAGCTTCTCTTTTTCAGGTTACCGTGGTCAAGGCTGTAGGTGAAGAAGCAGCAATTGGCATTAAAGATTTTACACGTTCTTAAACTCTGGACTGGCTCAGCTTCTGCTGCATCATGGACTCACGGCTGACTGGCATTCCCTACAATCACACAAGTTAATAAGCAAATGCATCTTCATTTTGCAGGTAGTGATATTATTCTAGGAATTTGTAACATTCCTTATGATATACTTATACTTGCAACAGTGGGGTTTTATTTGATGTTTTAGAACAGGTCCAGTGTGTTATGATACAACAGGAAGTTGGTCTTGTAGGTCATGAACTGCTTCAGGTGGAATCTGACCTTGAGTATCAAACTTCTGCCGTCTTGATGATCACAACTGTCTTATTTGTGTCATGTCGGCAAAATAAAGTTACCAGCTCCAAGAAATGAATCCACCGTCTGCTCATTGAAAACAACACATGCCTCTAAGTTCATTTGATCATTTTAGAGTTTCTGGAAAACCTTCTTAAATGTGTATGTTGGAGAAAAGTGAAGATTCAATGAAACGAGAGGCTTTGAAGCGGGTATGTACTTCAGCTGCTCACTAGGTGGCAGCAAAACACTGTTCATGCCATGTGGATGTCTGTCTTTCTACCCATCTTTGATATGTTAGTTTAGTCGAGTACAATCACACTCCACTGAACACACACACACATATATATATATATATATATATATATATATATATATATATATATAAAGGTAAAGGTTGTGAAAGCTCTTGATCCTTGGTCAGTTAATAAATACTTGACTTAATATGCTGCCCCTGTCTTTTTGTGGTTGCTGGACACATCTTGTGTCCTGTTTTAGCTGTTTTACATCATACATTAGATTCGTGTAAATACTATTTGTTTATCAAGTTGCCATCTAGTGGACACAAGGAGGACTGTTATCACCTAACACGTCGATACTGTCTTGCTTTATGCACCTATTGAATGGGTCACAGGGTTATTTCATAGACTGCAGTGTTGTAGAATTCAGAGCCACACTCCAATCCACAAGGAGGCGCTAGTGCGCCGAAAATCAATTTGTGAAACCGCCGAACCGGAAGCGCTGCATCATGGGAAACGGAGCAAACATTTGATTAGCAGGTCAGGTGTGGCGGCGGCCAGGTATAGAGGAAGAAGACCGTGCTACAAGCCGTCTGAGAGGGCAGAGATGTCGGGGAACTGTCGGCCGTGATGTCGGGGAGTCAAAGCGAAGAGTTCCAGAATGTTCTGCTGGAGAAGAAGACGAGACGAGCCGCCATGAAGACACTGAAGACAAGACGAGCCGCCATGAAGACACTGAAGACAAGACGAGCCGCCATGAAGACACTGAAGACAAGACGAGCCGCCATGAAGACACTGAAGACAAGACGAGCCGCCATGAAGACACTGAAGACAAGACGAGCCGCCATGAAGAACCCGTCCGCCGCTTCTTCTTCTCCTCTGACACGAGGAAAAAACAGTTTGTCCAATTTGTTTCTATCCTTATATTTTGACCAATTCTATCCAAAAAACAGACTGTTTACTAAGTAAACATATTATTGTGATAACAGTGATTAGAAACTAACTATTTTAGTCCATTTTATGAATATAATAGAACAGTGTCTTCTTATGTGAATCCTGATTTGTGTAATTTAACATCTATTATTGTCCACTATTGAAATAAACCTTCTGTGGGGAAAAAAATAACCAAAATAATTCATATTGAATTGGTGTTTTATCAGTGACACGTCGATAGAATGACCATTTAGTGTAAAACCTGTAACGCCATTAAAGATATTATTCTCACAATCTCCTCAAAGAAACATTCAATTGCTGTTATTAATAGAACAAAAACAAACCTGGCAAATCAAATGATTAAACGTTTTGTCTGTGACAAAATCGAAAATCTTAATTTTACTATGTATTTTATAACATTATTATTTTCTGTATAATTTTGCAACAATCAAATATAATAATCTTTGTGCAGTTGTCAGATTTTACAATAAATTTAACCCAATAATCCTCAAAGTAACATTCAATTCCTGTTTTATTAACGGCAAAAACAAAATGATGTAACTTTGAATTCTCCTGCTTGACCTGGAAAATCATATTTTTAATCCAATCTTTCTATGTAGCATCTCCTTTTATATTTTAAATAACTGAAATGTCACTTTTTCCAATTTGTCAAAATATACAAATATATAAAAAAATACATAATATTGCAACAATTGAACATAATCTCATCTTTTGCAGATCATGCTGCCTTTTATAATAAATTTAAGCCAGTATTCATAAAATAAATGTCAAACTTAGATAATCCAGGATCCGTTTTTCCTGTGTAGAACAGGTGTCTAATCTAATCTAATCCAGTCAAAGTTAAAACCAACAAGAGCTGAAATATCTGAGATAAATGAATAAAACAATGAAATCAGGCTGTTTAATGTAGATAAAGTGATAGATTATTTCCAATGTGAGCCTCTAAACTATGACACAGTTGATGTAGACAAAGTGATGTCAGAGCCTGTTCTGACCTTTTGTCCTTGACTTGTGAAAGAGCACCAGTTAAACCATGTCCTGTCTTCTCTTCTGCAGAAACTGGTTGACGTCCATCATCATCTTCTCCACGATGTCGGCTGCTTCTTCCAGCGCTCTGAGACGATGAGTATTCACGTCCATTTGTATTCACCAGTGTGTTTAGTCTGCTCCATGAGCGTGGACATGTAGTCAAACAGTGGAGAAGAAACTCTGTTCTTCCTCGCTTCACTACATCTACATAAAGTAATGTTTACTGTTGTAGAGTCATTTGTTTATCTAAATAAAGCTAAAAGTTAATGACAAACATTCCTGTTGACTGATTATTTTAGTGAACGTGTGTCTGTCAGCAGGTGAACACAGATTATCAGCTGAGACGACAAAGTTTAAGCTCAAACTAACAGTTGTAAACTTTGACAGAGACGTCTTCAGTGACTCTGTCAGTGATCGTAGTGACACAACTTCAGAGGTGGTGACGTCTCACACTTATCACTGAAGTTGTGCGTTACTATGATCACTGACAGTTACTGAAGACGTCTCTGTCAAAGTTTACAACTGTTAGTTTGAGCTTAAAGTTTGTTGTCTCATCTGATAATCTGTTCTTTGACACTCACACTTTGTCTTTAGCTCCAGTTTTTTTTAAACTCAATCATTGACTTTGTTAGTGTCACTTTAGATTTACTTAATGTTTAACTTATAGCATTTCTGGTTGTTGTCCTTAGCTCCAGTGTTCACTGGCTCATTGTATGTACTTAGTAAATTTATTTTTGGAAATGTTTAACTTAGTTGTCTTTATAGTTAGTAATGTTTTCACTTTTAATATATAAAGGTAATAAAGACAAGAAAATTGTATGCTTGATTTTTTTGAAAAAACAATTTGAAACAAAGTATAGTTGAAGTTTTTATTTTTGAAACACAAAAACCCCTGCATTGCACTATCTAAACACATGTTTCTCTCCAGACAATGAGTGAAAAATGCTCGAAGGGTTCTTCTTCTTCTTCTTCTTCTTCTTCTTCAAAAAGCAGCAAATAAAGACAGACACAATCTCAACTTCTTTTGACTTTTTATTTAACTTTAACAAACGCAAACACTGGTGCAGACTAACTAAACTAGGGAGTGAAAGAGGGGTTGGGGCCACATCGCTTACTATTTTGTAGCACAGCTTGGAGGAAACTATTCTTGCAAGAGTCCATCTTCATTCTGGAAGACAAAGAAAAACAACTTCAACAGAAGTGGTGACATGCTGCAACACAACAGACTCACATGATGGTGCAGTTGTCTCTTCAAGGAGCCTCTGGTTTCTCAGCCGAGTGGAGCATCATCTCAACAGCATCCTGCAGAAGACGAGACACCAAGTTAGACCTAGGAGACAAAGTGACCCTTGTTTTGCAGAAGACCAATAAACATTGTCCATGCGAGACACAATGACAGTCAACATAAGGCTGAGTGTTCACAATAAGTCTGCATTGAAACAAATTAGACTTTCTTCAGACATTAGCACACAACATTAGCACAAGTACTTAAAGACTATGGTCTTCCAAATTAGCAGCTTGTTGCATTACTCAAAGCTAACAGCCTTTTTGGATTGTGGCCAACACTACTAAAGACTTCAATCACAAATCTTGTTAATCATGAAAAAAAGCTTTAAACCGATTATCAAAATAGTTGGCGATTGATTTAGTAATCAATTAATCGTTTCAGCTCTACATCTAGGTTATTTAAAGTCTTGCAGATTAGCTCAAATCAGAAGCCCTTTGGGATTTGGGTAATTTCTAAAGCAGTTAAAGTTAGACCTGAGAGTCAAGGAGATGCAACACAACTAAAGCTCGATACACATTGAAGCAATTTAAACCAACTTTTAGTCAGTTACTCGAAATTTAGCATCTTCCAAATTAGCAGCTTGTTGCATGAATTGCATGTGTGGCCAACAGGAAGGACCGAGTGAAAATAAAAATAAATGCCAGATTAAATATAAGCTAAACGCTTGACCTCAAATCAAAACACCAACAAGTAACTTTGTTTAAATGCCTTTGAGCAAATGTTTATTCAACACAATTGCACAACAGTTTCAATGAAATGTACCTGTGCAGATTATTGGAGGGTTCACTTCCTGCATGACTCCTTCACACATCCCCAGAGTCTGAAAAAAAAGACAAGAAAAATCAAGGTTAAAGCCTGTCCTCTGGCGCCATCTTGTGGTCAAACAGAACAGTGGATGGGGATTTACCTGCTTCTCTGGTAGATTGTTCAAGTTTCCATTGCTGCAGGAAAAGTCAGCAAATCCTGAAGAAGAAATGCACGTTTAAGAAAGTGCAAGACAAATAAAAATAAATAAAGCTGCATGGACTTCAGTAAACTGACTTCCTGCATCACATTCATTGGCCTGGATTTTCTCTCTTGAGGATCATTTTTTTTAGCACCTGAATGAGAGAAAGACAGATACATAAATATAGAGGAAATGTAGCTTTACCTGATCATTAAATGGTGATTTAATTATTCCAGGCAGCAGTGGCTTAACGCCCGTGTGCCATGATGTAAAAACAACAATTTCTCTGTAGAAATTGGTGCAGGAGTGAATTTGCAACCATTGCTGTGAGCAAGTGAGCACATGGGGGGGGGAATTAAATCACCTGCTGAAAGTCTGCTGCAGTGACTCAGGATGGAGCTTCTGAAACCTGTGAGAGTGACAAAACTAAACGGTCAGAGAACACTCCATTATGACAGCTAACATGTCATTAGCACAAAGGAAACATGCAGACAATGCTGTGGTTACCTGGAGCTAGAGTTAAATCACTGCCTTCAGTTTAAACCAGGATTCTGAAACAGAGCAAAGAGAAGACGTTAAAAACACAAAGCTTAAGAACAAGTATTACAATATAAAAATGATATCAACAAAAGCAAAGCGTGTTCTGTGTCCACTCTCACCTGTGTAGAGTCTGTTCCCTGTCCAAGTGACTCTGACCAGGAAGTGATGCCGACTCCGGGCGGAAGCGGAATGAGAAGAACCGGAAGTGAAGAGGCTGGATTCAGGCCGAGTGTCATGGCGTCTTCTTTCACCTGGTGATGAATAACGATGTAAGTCAATGGCAAATAAACACACGTACACAAAAGTAATTCCACTAGTTTTCTATCAAAAGTCATTTTCTACAAACCTCCTTCGTGAGTCTCGGCGTTAACGCTGGAGTTTGGACTGGTTTGTCACGCTCACGGAACCTGTTAAGAGATGAAAGTAATACAAGTTAAAATGTTTGTTAAAAGGTGGGATTCTATCACAAATGTCGATGAGACGAATTGTTCAGCTTGATCAAACGGAGCCGGAACAAAGTCCTAGATACAAGGGTTTTGGAGAGAAAGTCACTTTTTAAAGCGTTAGTTCACAAAAACGGCAGAACATTGAACGGGGTTTGGTTTATGGCTCTCACCGAACAGACATCATCACGCCGGGTGGATGAGCAGTATTTCAGTCGCAGAGTCTGTAAAAAAAAGGAGGAAAAAACAACAACGAGTTAAAATGTGAACAAGATTAAAGAGAAAAGGATCGACTGAGCGTTTTTACTTCACCTTCAGTTCAGGCTCAGCTGCTCAGGTGATGATTCACTGAGGCTCAGAGAATGAAGCAGGTGAAGGAGTTGTTTATATACAGCAGGTGTCACAGGTGTGAGTGGTTTGGCCTAATCACCTGCTCATTTACGTCACCTGTGATACCTGTCCGCTGGGGGGGGGGCGTGGCCTCCGCTCCACGTGACCTCACGTTCTTCTCTTTTTAAACCAGTTTTTGTCTTTCATAGTAAAAACGACTTCTAAACAACAATATTCACATTATTTATCAATGTATTGTACATGTTTATGTTATTGTTTACATAGTTCAGAACGTATAAGACTTTTTATTCAGCTTTTGAAATGTATGTGTTCAGTTTACAGTGATGTTCATCTGAGAAATGAGAAAGAAAACAACACAAAGTCACATTTAAACACCGATGAC
This sequence comes from Microchirus variegatus, assembly GCF_963457635.1. Taxonomy (NCBI): domain Eukaryota; kingdom Metazoa; phylum Chordata; class Actinopteri; order Pleuronectiformes; family Soleidae; genus Microchirus; species Microchirus variegatus. The sequence goes on from NC_139808.1 coordinate 28,870,760, forward strand.
AAATGGTTTTAATTCAATGCTGCAAAACCCACATTAACGCTGTCTCTGCTGTACTTTGATTACTTTTTATGGAGAAATTTGACATAAAAAAGGATGGAATTTAGGCTCCACAGAAAGACAGATGTATAAAAGTCAAAAAAATATGAGTATTTAAGATTCTTTTTATCATTGTCATATTCATCTCATTTAAATCCCTTAAAAAGACCTATTAAAAGCATTGATCACACATTACAGAGAAATATGTGCTCAGTTAATACTTGTATTGTCTATTTCTGTCTTTTTCCATGCAGTGCTTCTTTGAATAAATAAACCAAATCAGGAAAAATACAAAAACAAACGACAAGTTAAGTTATTTAACTCACAACTGCAACAAACATCTGTTTGGATTTTTCATAAACTTGACCAAAAAGACACAATTTAGTTCTGGCAACTCGTTTGAACAAAGGACAAATGACTCAAATTGTACTTTGAAAAAAAAAATCTGTTTCGTATTTTCTTCTCAGATTAAACTGAACAAATTCTGTTACAATTCAAAAACAGTAGTTGTAAAATAAAACATGGATGTGAAGCGATTGAAAGATGAAGGTGATTTTTCCCACAAATTCAACTGGAAGTCGATCAAATATGAACCCGTAACGCACACATATATAAAGTGCTGCTCCCTGTGTGGACCAGAAACAACTTAGACATTAAAAATACTGAATAAAAACAATAAAAATTATTCCCTTATACAGCCAGGAGGTGGCAGTAGGTGGGGGTCACGCGGAACCCGTGGCGTCCTGCAGGTCCTCTCTGATGGCGTTGAGCCCGCGGACTTTGTACGTGCATTTGACGATGAACTGGAGGATCTTCCCGATGTCCTGCAGGTGGACCTCGTACGCCTGCGACACCGTTTCAATCTGGTAGAGGACGGGAGAACGTTAAAACGTCGGAAAAAAAGTGTGTTGTAAATTAAAACGTGCGATCGCGCAGATGCATAGACTGGATACAAAAATGGGCGTGAACGCTCTGGGGCCGAAACTGCCGGAGATGACGACTTTCTCGGCTTTCTCGCCTTCACGAACAAATACAGTGAAATATCGCGACAGTTTGTGTGACGATATTATATCGTTTTTGAGACACCACGTTTTTTTTTATAAATAAACGTCAAACGTTTTTGTGGATTGGCATTAAAAAAATAACAAAATAAGTTCATATTTCAGTCCACTAGATGGTGCCAAATTTTCAAATATCGTGATAAATCGTATCATGTTGTCTCTGATGTTTTTAAAAAAATATAAAACAAGTGGGGATGCAATAATTACTTCATTATTAAACCATTAATTAATCAATTGTCAAATAATTTAATAATCAATGAATTTTTTATAATTTTTAAGCAGCAGTTACCGCATGTTTGCCCCCGCTGCTCCTCGTCCTCGCAGGTGTCTCTTGCTCCTGCTGGCTGCATGTGTGTGGAAGGTCCAAATGGCAAACAGGAAGTGGATGATTCCAACTAGATTTATCGAGAGGGGAGGGCACGGACCGCACTAAGTCAGGAGGCAAATAAATATGTAATTCGAACTAGAATTACATTTAGATACATTAGGGGGAGGTGGAGTAGGAAATCAGGTAAATAAGAGATAGCAAGTGTGTGCACGCAGGTACAATACAGAGTGAGCATTCGTACAGTAGTTCCAGGTTGTCCTGTCTGCGTATCAAAGCGTTCTTCTTGTTGACCAGAGTGAACCACTCCTGGATCAGCCTCTCCTCTCCATCGCGGTCACTTCCTGTACAAGCGGGAAAATGAAAAAATATCATTGAACAAGTATGCAAATTAGTGTAGTTCTAACCTATGTCACATGTTGACAATTCTACGTGGACCGTCAATGCCGTTTTTTCTCCGTCCTTGTAAACGACTGTGATTGAAATCTGACAAGTCCAGGGCATTCGTGTTCAGGTGAACGCCGGTACACACATCCAAACACTGACAAAACTACCCAGATGTAGCAGAGCTAGCTTGCGGCTATTTGCCAAGTGCTTCGAGGGCGCTTGCCCGTCATGTAGCGCTTCATGAAGGGCATACTCTCTCGAAGCACTCGTAGCTAGCTAGCTCATTCATTAGCTCACACATTTGGAGATTGTAACGTGCTTAGTTGCAAAAATATATGACAACTAAATTGTTCCTCGACAGATGTGGCCGCCATCTTTGTTGAAAAATATCAGCCGGCTCGCTGATTCGAAAAGCATCATGGGTAATTCCATCTTCCACTTTGTTTGAGGCACGCATCAGAGCTCACTACATTTTGAGGGTTGATTATAAGGGCAAAATCGCACTCCCCCCTACGCCCAGCTACAAGCGCAAAATTTAGGGTTAGGGCAAAAATATAGGGTTAGGACAGGTATTGGGACGGGGGCCTAAATATCATCTAAATGCTGCCACGGTTATATGATAGCAAATGCGAGGGATGCACGCCCTATGCATAGAGCCATCCTTAACAGAGCCGCTTCTTGCTATATGCAGACTATGCAGCTGCATAGGGCCCCACAGCCACCAGGGGGCCCCCAAACTCAGACTCATATTTTATTATATTTTTGAGAATTAAAAGTACCTGTCTTTATTTGCATGTATTGGATGCATTCATTATGCATACATTTGCAAAGCATGCAAGTGTGCTTGCAAGTGTGCTTCAGAAAAAGTTAGGAATCTCTACCTCGAGTTTGAAAAAATAGGGGCATAGGGCCCCCAAACAGCTAGAAACGGCCCTGCCGATGAGGCAGACGAGACTACATCATCCGCAAAGAGCAGAGACATTTTTGGTACGGCTCTACTCTCTGGTTGGACTCGTCCGTCTCGTTGGACTCGTCCGTCTCGTTGGACTCGTCTGTCTCGCTCTGTCTCTCTGCGTTCGTCTTTTCAAAATAAATATTTTTCCGGTTCAAACTCTTGTATTCTTGTATTTTCTATTTATCTTAGAACAAAACAGGCCAATAAACATTTAGTGGGGAAACAAAAATACTTCACTTCTAGTCGGAGGCCTAGTTGAAAATCACCATATATCATGATAAACTGAGATTATTGAAGTGAATCAGTGCATCTAATTCAATGTTTCTGCCAATCAATGACCATCTCAGGGCCGGATAATAATAATAAGAGGAGTTGTGTAAACATACTGTCCTTCAAAGGGTTATCATTAAAAAATATATTATTATTATTATTAGATTTGTTTATTTCAGGCTGAAGTAGCTTTAAAAGATCAACTCATTAAAAGTGGAATAAAATATTAATATCTAACATTTTTACAGCAGTTACAGCGGACAGAGTGGCGTAAAAAAAAAAAAAAGTTGTAGAATAACAATTATAATGTAATACATATTGATATGTAGAGATTATAAAATAATGATATACTAAATGTGGGCGGAGCATCTGGTGGCTGAGATCAGACAGCACATTCTCAAACGTCAATGCGGCACCATATAATACAAATTATATATATATATTATAATATAACTCTATATTATATATAGATTATATATCATTATATATATATATAAGTGTAAATGTAAGAAGTTGTATGTGAAGTTGTGAGTATGGAGGACCGCAGGAGTCACTGAACAAGTAATACAAGATGGAATGAAAGGAGGCGGAGCCAGCGAGGGGCGGAGCTCTATCTAGTTCCTATAATAACTCCACGATGTCGAGCGACTCTTTATTCTCTCGGTGCAAACATGTCAGGTCAGTAATTCTCTAACGTGGCAGCTCTGTGAATGTGTTGTTTTGGGGGAGGGTCTGTCGTCTCCTTAAAAAAAACAACTAACAAACGACTAATTTGTTCCTAACGGCAGAAAATGCCACCTTCTCAATGCTGTAAAAATGTTATATATATCGATCTTGTAAAGCTTCTTCAGCCTGAAATAAACAAATCTAATAATAGTATAATATCTTTGAAATGTTAACCCTTTAAAGGTGATGTGATGGTCATTGATTGGCAGAAACATTGAATTAGATGCACTGATTCACTTTAATAATCTCAGTTTATCATGGTATATGGTGATTTTCACTAGGCCTCCGGCTAGAAGTAAAGTATTTTTGTTTCCCCACTAAATGTTTATTGGCCTGTTTTGTTCTAAGATAAATAGAAAACACAAGAAAAGTTTGAACCGTAAAAATATTTATTTTGAAAAGACGAACGCAGAGAGACGAAGCGAGACAGACAAGTTCAACCAGACAGACGAGTCCAACCAGAGAGTAGAGCCGTACCAAAAATGCAAATTTGCAACAAAAAAATCCATGCATATATTCATTTCCACCGCCAATGTTTGAGTATAATAATGTTTTTACTGCTTGTTCCTGTACTCCTGTTGGGTCTCACATAACAGACCACGAGGCAGATTTTGATGGTGGGCACCCAGAGCTTTCTGAGACCTTCCCCATGCAGTGCTCTGCATTGACGGTGAACGGCTATGTCATGATTAAAGAACGTCCCTGTAAGATAGTTGACATGTCTATGTCATCGCCTGGCAAGCATGGACATGCCAAGGTAAAGACACACTGTGCATCCTATTTGGAATGCAGAGCTTAAGGCACTTTTGATGTTTGTCGTTTGTCCACACTCACCTAAGTTATGTTGTTCTTACAGGTTCACCTTGTTGGACACGACATCTTTACTGGTGAAAAGTATGAAGATGTAATCCCATCTACCGAAACCATGAATGTCCCAAATGTAACAAGAAAGGATTACCAGGTAAATAATCTTTGTTGGAATCATTGTAACCTGGTGGCCTGGATGGGTAATGTAAATCTGCAAAGAATTCTGGGTATTTTGTCAAAATGCCATTTGGATCACCTGGGGCCTCATGTGCAAAGACTTGCGCGGTTTTCCGTCTGAAACTTGGCGTACGCCAAAACCCAGAAACTGTCGTACGCACAAATAAATTCCGATGTATCAAAGTGTGCGTTACGCATGGATCTGAGCACGTTTCTTTTGTACATCCCAAATCAACGTGGAATTGAGCGCACGTGCAGAGGTGCCAAACTCCTCCCTGTCCACGCCCAAACGTGCATGGTGCGTTGGTTTACATACGGGACAATTAAAAGAATAAACTATTTACTCACCCAGGAGCCACCCATCGCGCACTGTGGCAGCCTCCAACCTGTTCCCAATCATGCTGTTTCCCAGCATCACCACTAAGCGTCGCCAAAGGAACAATAGCTGTAGAAACGTGCGTACGCCAGCCATGAAGTTGGCGCGGGCACCGCACATTTCCACTGTCATTTCACGTTTCATACATCTGAACGTGAGCGTGGAAAAGGACGTACGCCACGTTTTTGTGCGTACGCAACCTTTGTACATGAGGCCCCTGATTATTCAAGTGTCTCGACTTAGGGATGTACCTCCATTTAGAATGAAGAAAACAACATGTTTGTTTGTTATAGATTAACTGACTGTTGTCCATGAACTTTTCTTTCATGTCAATCTCTTTGCTTTCAGTTACTTGATATCTCGGATGGTTACTTGTCTCTAATGAATGATGATGGAGAAAGAAAAGACGATCTTAAACTGCCAGACAATGACCTGGGCAAAGAAATTCAAACCACGTTTGGAAGGGGTGAGGACTTCATGGTAAGTTCTGTGGCCTGTGTTTGAAAAGAAACATTTGCATGTACTGACTTATCCTGAGCAACTGGTAAAGCTCAAGCTTGTGTTTCTGAAACACTTGATGATTTGTATTCATCTTTATACCCAGATAAACATAACGTTGTCTGGTCAAACATAAAGCAAATATGGTGCAGTAGGAGTCTGGAAAAGCTTGCAATAGCAGGTTAGATTGGGATTAATGCATCCCAACCCCTCTAATCTGCGCTCGTCAAAGCTCTGTCCTCAAAACACTGAACTTGGACGGCCTGAAAACTTCCTCCCACCTCGTTGACGAGAGAGTTCTGCGACTACAGCTTTGTTTGAAACACGTGCAAAAGAAAAAACGCTAAACGTCATCACGAAGTGGTCAGTTAGTGACGGTTATGTCTGCATGTAGGCAATCTGTGCTAACTCAACAAGCCGTTTAACCTCTTCTTCACGGTTGCCCCAGTTACGGTCCTTTTGACTCGTTAATGAAGTGAGACCGGGGTCTGATTCTACCGGTTTAGTGGTTCAAGCTGTCAATCACCCTAATTGACCAAGGTAAGCCTGAGCTATGGCGCTGCGTAATTGATGACTCACAGAGTCACAGAGTTGTTATTACGCACCGTACAGGAAGCATCGATTTACAGCGAGTTTTTTTTTTTCAAAACAAGTACTTTTTAGACCTGTAGTGACATATAAATAAAATTACATGTATTTTTAGTTTTTTTATAATTTGGTACCTAAGAAATCTCAAATGGCACAGATGGTGCCATCTCTTTACTAAACCCTCTGTAATTTCACTCTGCTTCATTTCAGCAGCATCTGATCCGGTCTCTATCACTGTGAAAAGAAAACTGTGGGTCAACTGACCTTTAAACTTCTCTTTTTCAGGTTACCATGCTCAACGCTGTAGGCGAAGAAGCAGCAGTTGGCTGGAAAACTATGAAATCTTAAAACTCTGGACTGGCTCAGCTTCTGCTGCATCATGGACTCACGGCTGACTGGCATTCCCTAAATCACACAAGTTAATAAGCAAATGCATCTTCATTTTGCAGGTAGTGATATTATTCTAGGAATTTGTAACATTCCTTATAATATACTTATACTTGCAACAGTGGGGTTTTATTTGATGTTTTAGAACAGGTCCAGTGTGTTATGATACAACAGGAAGTTGGTCTTGTAGGTCATGAACTGCTTCAGGTGGAATCTGACCTTGAGTATCAAACTTCTGCCGTCTTGATGATCACAACTGTCTTATTTGTGTCATGTCGGCAAAATAAAGTTACCAGCTCCAAGAAATGAATCCACCGTCTGCTCATTGAAAACAACGCATGCCTCTAAGTTCATTTGGTCATTTTAGAGTTTCTGGAAATGATCAAAACCTTCTTAAATGTGTATGTTGGAGAAAAATGAAGATTCCATGAAACGAGAGGCTTTGAAGCGGGTATGTACTTCAGCTGCTCACTAGGTGGCAGCAAAACACTGTTCATGCCATGTGGATGTCTGTCTTTCTACCCATCTTTGATATGTTAGTTTAGTCGAGTACAATCACACTCCACTGAACACACACACATATATATATTCTATGACTTAAAGGTTATTTCATAGACTGCAGTGTTGTAGAATTCAGAGCCCCACTCCTATCCACAAGGTGGTGGTAGTGTACCGAAAAGCACTTTGTGAAACCGCCGAACAGGAAGCGCTGCACGAAGGTAAGGTGTGGCGGCAGCCAGGTATAGAGGAAGAAGACCGTGCTACAAGCCGTCTGAGAGGGCAGAGATGTCGGGGAACTGTCAGCCGTTCTGCTGGAGAAGAAGACGAGACGAGGCGCCATGAAGACACCGAAGACAAGACGAGCAGCCATGAAGACACTGAAGACAAGACGAACCGCCATGAAGACACTGAAGACAAGACGAGCCGCCATGAAGACACTGAAGACACAAGCATGCAAAGCATGCAAGTGTGCTTGCAAGTGTGCTTCAGAAAAAGTTAGGAATCTCTACCTCGAGTTTGAAAAAATAGGGGCATAGGGCCCCCAAACAGCTAGAAACGGCCCTGCCGATGAGGCAGACGAGACTACATCATCCGCAAAGAGCAGAGACATTTTTGGTACGGCTCTACTCTCTGGTTGGACTCGTCCGTCTCGTTGGACTCGTCCGTCTCGTTGGACTCGTCTGTCTCGCTCTGTCTCTCTGCGTTCGTCTTTTCAAAATAAATATTTTTCCGGTTCAAACTCTTGTATTCTTGTATTTTCTATTTATCTTAGAACAAAACAGGCCAATAAACATTTAGTGGGGAAACAAAAATACTTCACTTCTGTCGGGGGCCTAGTTGAAAATCACCATATATCATGATAAACTGAGATTATTGAAGTGAATCAGTGCATCTAATTCAATGTTTCTGCCAATCAATGACCATCTCAGGGCCGGATAATAATAATAAGAGGAGTTGTGTAAACATACTGTCCTTCAAAGGGTTATCATTAAAAAATATATTATTATTATTATTAGATTTGTTTATTTCAGGCTGAAGTAGCTTTAAAAGATCAACTCATTAAAAGTGGAATAAAATATTAATATCTAACATTTTTACAGCAGTTACAGCGGACAGAGTGGCGTAAAAAAAAAAAAAAGTTGTAGAATAACAATTATAATGTAATACATATTGATATGTAGAGATTATAAAATAATGATATACTAAATGTGGGCGGAGCATCTGGTGGCTGAGATCAGACAGCACATTCTCAAACGTCAATGCGGCACCATATAATACAAATTATATATATATATTATAATATAACTCTATATTATATATAGATTATATATCATTATATATATATATAAGTGTAAATGTAAGAAGTTGTATGTGAAGTTGTGAGTATGGAGGACCGCAGGAGTCACTGAACAAGTAATACAAGATGGAATGAAAGGAGGCGGAGCCAGCGAGGGGCGGAGCTCTATCTAGTTCCTATAATAACTCCACGATGTCGAGCGACTCTTTATTCTCTCGGTGCAAACATGTCAGGTCAGTAATTCTCTAACGTGGCAGCTCTGTGAATGTGTTGTTTTGGGGGAGGGTCTGTCGTCTCCTTAAAAAAAACAACTAACAAACGACTAATTTGTTCCTAACGGCAGAAAATGCCACCTTCTCAATGCTGTAAAAATGTTATATATATCGATCTTGTAAAGCTTCTTCAGCCTGAAATAAACAAATCTAATAATAGTATAATATCTTTGAAATGTTAACCCTTTAAAGGTGATGTGATGGTCATTGATTGGCAGAAACATTGAATTAGATGCACTGATTCACTTTAATAATCTCAGTTTATCATGGTATATGGTGATTTTCACTAGGCCTCCGGCTAGAAGTAAAGTATTTTTGTTTCCCCACTAAATGTTTATTGGCCTGTTTTGTTCTAAGATAAATAGAAAACACAAGAAAAGTTTGAACCGTAAAAATATTTATTTTGAAAAGACGAACGCAGAGAGACGAAGCGAGACAGACAAGTTCAACCAGACAGACGAGTCCAACCAGAGAGTAGAGCCGTACCAAAAATGCAAATTTGCAACAAAAAAATCCATGCATATATTCATTTCCACCGCCAATGTTTGAGTATAATAATGTTTTTACTGCTTGTTCCTGTACTCCTGTTGGGTCTCACATAACAGACCACGAGGCAGATTTTGATGGTGGGCACCCAGAGCTTTCTGAGACCTTCCCCATGCAGTGCTCTGCATTGACGGTGAACGGCTATGTCATGATTAAAGAACGTCCCTGTAAGATAGTTGACATGTCTATGTCATCGCCTGGCAAGCATGGACATGCCAAGGTAAAGACACACTGTGCATCCTATTTGGAATGCAGAGCTTAAGGCACTTTTGATGTTTGTCGTTTGTCCACACTCACCTAAGTTATGTTGTTCTTACAGGTTCACCTTGTTGGACACGACATCTTTACTGGTGAAAAGTATGAAGATGTAATCCCATCTACCAGTAACATGAATGTCCCAAATGTAACAAGAAAGGATTACCAGGTAAATAATCTTTGTTGGAATCATTGTAACCTGGTGGCCTGGATGGGTAATGTAAATCTGCAAAGAATTCTGGGTATTTTGTCAAAATGCCATTTGGATCACCTGGGGCCTCATGTGCAAAGACTTGCGCGGTTTTCCGTCTGAAACTTGGCGTACGCCAAAACCCAGAAACTGTCGTACGCACAAATAAATTCCGATGTATCAAAGTGTGCGTTACGCATGGATCCCAGCACGTTTCTTTTGTACATCCCAAATCAACGTGGAATTGAGCGCACGTGCAGAGGTGCCAAACTCCTCCCTGTCCACGCCCAAACGTGCATGGTGCGTTGGTTTACATACGGGACAATTAAAAGAATAAACTATTTACTCACCCAGGAGCCACCCATCGCGCACTGTGGCAGCCTCCAACCTGTTCCCAATCATGCTGTTTCCCAGCATCACCACTAAGCGTCGCCAAAGGAACAATAGCTGTAGAAACGTGCGTACGCCAGCCATGAAGTTGGCGCGGGCACCGCACATTTCCACTGTCATTTCACGTTTCATACATCTGAACGTGAGCGTGGAAAAGGACGTACGCCACGTTTTTGTGCGTACGCAACCTTTGTACATGAGGCCCCTGATTATTCAAGTGTCTCGACTTAGGGATGTACCTCCATTTAGAATGAAGAAAACAACATGTTTGTTTGTTATAGATTAACTGACTGTTGTCCATGAACTTTTCTTTCATGTCAATCTCTTTGCTTTCAGTTACTTGATATCTCGGATGGTTACTTGTCTCTAATGAATGATGATGGAGAAAGAAAAGACGATCTTAAACTGCCAGACAATGACCTGGGCAAAGAAATTCAAACCAGGTTTGGAAAGGGTGAGGACTTCCTGGTAAGTTCTGTGGCCTGTGTTTGAAAAGAAACATTTGCATGTACTGACTTATCCTGAGCAACTGTTAAAGCTCAAGCTTGTGTTTCTGAAACACTTGATGATTTATATCCATCTTTATACCCAGAAAAACATAACGTTGTCTGGTCAAACATGAAGCAAATATGGTGCAGTAGGAGTCTGGAAAAGCTTGCAATAGCAGGTTAGATTGGGATTAATGCATCCCAACCCCTCTAATCTGCGCTCGTCAAAGCTCTGTCCTCAAAACACTGAACTTGGACGGCCTGAAAACTTCCTTCCACCTCGTTGACGAGAGAGTTCTGCGACTACAGCTTTGTTTGAAACACGTGCAAAAGAAAAAACGCTAAACTTCATCATGAAGTGGTCAGTTAGTGACGGTTATGTCTGCAAGTAACCCTCTTCTTCACGGTTGCCCCAGTTGCAGTCCTTTTGACTCGCTAATGAAGTGATTCACACGCATTTGGAGACCGGGGTCTGATTCTACCGGTTTAGAGGTTTAAAACGAGCTGTCAATCACCCTAATTGACCAAGGTAAGCCTGAGCTATGGCGCTGCATATCTGAAGACGCTGCAATGGCACAGATGGTGCCAAAAGAGAGAACGCCTAGCCATCTCTTTACTAAAACCTCTGTGATTTCACTCTGCTTCATTTCAGCAGCATCTGATCTGGTCTCTATCACTGTGAAAAGAAAACTGTGGGTAAACTGACCGGTAAACTTCTCTTTTACAGGTTGTTGTGCTCAAGGCTGTAGGTGAAAAGCGAGCAATCGACGTGGCAGAGATGGTCAATTCTTAAACTCTGGACTGGCTCAGCTTCTGCTACATCATGGACTCACGGCTGACTGGCATTCCCTACAATCACACAAGTTAATAAGCAAATGCATCTTCATTTTGCAGGTAGTGATATTATTCTAGGAATTTGTAACATTCCTTATGATATACTTATACTTGCAACAGTGGGGTTTTATTTGATGTTTTAGAACAGGTCCAGTGTGTTATGATACAACAGGAAGTTGGTCTTGTAGGTCATGAACTGCTTCAGGTGGAATCTGACCTTGAGTATCAAACTTCTGCCGTCTTGATGATCACAACTGTCTTATTTGTGTCATGTCGGCAAAATAAAGTTACCAGCTCCAAGAAATGAATCCACCGTCTGCTCATTGAAAACAACACATGCCTCTAAGTTCATTTGGTCATTTTAGAGTTTCTGGAAAACCTTCTTAAATGTGTATGTTGGAGAAAAGTGAAGATTCAATGAAACGAGAGGCTTTGAAGCGGGTATGTACTTCAGCTGCTCACTAGGTGGCAGCAAAACACTGTTCATGCCATGTGGATGTCTGTCTTTCTACCCATCTTTGATATGTTAGTTTAGTCGAGTACAATCACACTCCACTGAACACCATCAGGAGTGTGTATATATATATGTAATATGTATGTATGTATATATATATACATACATATACACAGGCATATAAAAATATGGCGCTGCATTAACGTTTGAGAACCTGTGCTACCTGACCTCTGCCACCAGATGGCACTCGCATGGCATCAAACGTTCAGCTCCGGCCCCATTTGGCCCGGTGTAACCGGAGTGAGTTACTCACCCAGTGCTACAGCATTTGGGAATATGTATGAATATATATACATATATACATACTTACATATTAAATATATATACACACATACATATATATATACACGCTCCTGATGGTGTTTATGGAGGACAAGACCTGACATATCAAGAAATAAATACAATAAATGGCTTTACATTTTATTATTTATGTATTTATTTATTGATGTCAGGTCTTGTCCTCCATAGTGTTCAGTGGAGTGTGATAGTACTCGACTAAACTAACATATCAAAGATGGGTAGAAAGACAGACATCCACATGGCTTGAACAGTGTTTTGCTGCCACCTACTGAGCAGCTGAAGGACATACCCGCTTCAAAGCCTCTCGTTTCATTGAATCTTCATTTTTCTCCAACATACACTTTTAAGAAGGTTTTGATCATTTCCAGAAACTCTAAAATGATCAAATGAACTTAGAGGCATGCGTTGTTTTCAATGAGCAGACGGTGGATTCATTTCTTGGAGCTGGTAACTTTATTTTGCCGACACAACACAAATAAGACAGTTGTGATCATCAAGACGGCAGCCGTACATTTGTGAGGAGAGAAGTCTTTGCATCTTTACGCTCCAGAAGTTTGATACTCAAGGTCAGATTCCACCTGAAACAATTCATGAGCTACAAGACCAACTGGACCTCTTCTAAAACATCAAATAAAACCCCACTGTTGCAAGTATAATTAAGCAGCGTTTAAACCAGAGACAGAAAATGTCTGACAGGTGTCAGAATGGACGACAGGAAAAAAAACAAGACATTTAACTTTGTCCAGAACCAGAATATGGGCTTCAGAGACAACCGAATCAAAAAAAAAAAAGTTAAACCACACTAAATATCCATCGTCACGACTGACATGATTGAAGTAACACATGTCTGAACAGTCCGTTTGAAGCCCTGAGAAAAGAACTAATAACACTCAATTTAACCGCTTCATTTCGCTGCAGAGCCAGATCTGCATGAGAAGCCGCTTTCCTGTCCATTTTATGGCACACTCGCTTTGGTCACGACAGACAGAGAAAGACATAGGTAACATTGACAAACGTTTGCGGTTATAAAGTAACGACAAAAAAGTCTCCCGGTAAGAAATTGATGCTATTGGAATGGGACGGATGGGCGTGACCAGGAGGACGGACGTGAACGCACGCGCAGAAACATGCGACCCAAGCCCTTACAGCGTCATCACTGGTCAGCGCGAGAGAGAAACGGAGAGTAACATTTGGAGATGAAGGACGGAGGTTCCCGATGTAAACCTCACGTCTGCGCTAGGAAGCAAAAATGAAAAGCCTTCCAACCGGGCGCACGGCGCGCTCGCCACCGAACCATATATGCATTCTTTTGGCTCACCTCTCCCTGAGAACGATGTTTGAGGAACGGCGGCCTGAAGTCGTGAAGGCAACAGTTTCGTTTTCAGTTGCCTGAGCAAATAACATGCAAATTTGACTGCAGGGGGAGTGACGGTGCACGTGAAATATCTCAATATGAACTTCTGAACATCAAAATGGGCAAGGAGAAGAATCCAATCCAGTCAATCCAAAACATTTTAAGTATTAAGTATTGCTGTGGCCAGAGCTCATATTATGGCTTACCCATGTGGACTCTAAAATTAACGCATCTAAATGAGTCTGGTTATCAACTTAGTCCCTGACACGTCACATCCATCCAAATGTCGTGATTAAAAAAAGGGGGGGGTATTGTTAATATTACACTTTATTTTGTAGGAGGTAGCAAAGACAACAGGCAACATGCAAATGCAGGTCCTACGCGATGCACATGGAGACGTTATTTTGTGCCGTTAATCGTAGAAAAATCACCCTTTTTGCGTCTTGTTTTTTTTTTTTTTTTGATTTTTTTTTTACAAAAGCTACAATCCAGTTCAAAGCGTACACCCCCCCCCCTCAAAACATTCCCTTCCTCCACAAAAGATCTCAATGGAAAGAAAAAACACAAAAAAAAAAGGCTTCACCCCCACCACCCAAGATCAGGCTTGTTCAGATTGAAAATAGCTGAGGCTGAGAGAGCTCCCCCCCCCGTTAGCTTACAGACGCCCCACATGATTTGCACCTGAAGTGCAGAGTAAATAAAATGATGACTTCTACATAAATGAACTGCCAAGGCTAGAGGAACTAGATATCTACTCGCAGTCAGAGGCAAAGGCTGACGTTAAGGCTCTTACGTCCGAGCCTGCGTGACATGGAATGTCGGGTTGGAAAACAAAAAAAACCTTGAAAGGTAGAATTTAAGTGGAAAAGAAGCAGCAGCATTAACTGTACATGTGAGTTGAAATACATGTTTGGTCAAAGACTGAAAAAACAAAAAAGAACTAAAAATATATATATTTATCACAACTTTAAATGAAAATTTCTTTTAAAAAAAGAAATGTTACAACTTCCTAGAATAATATCACTACCTGCAAAAATGAAGATGCATTTGCTTATTAACTTCGGTGATTGTCGGGAATGCCAGTCAGCCGCGAGTCCATGATGCAGCAGAAGCTGAGCCGGTCCAGGTTTTTTTTTTTTTTTTTTTTTTAAGATTTCACTTGACCAGCTTTGGTGAAGCTTGGAAAACCACGGCAAAGGATGACGACGTAAGGATTTGAGGTCTCCAAGCGTTATCCTCAAACGACTTACTTTGTGTACTTCGCGCTGATGACTGCTTCTTCGCCGACAGCGTCGAGCACGGAAACCTGAAACGGAGATGGAGAGACAATTCTTAAACGACTCGCTGAGAACTTAACTTTGACGACATGCAGACATACCCGTCACTCACTGAGCACTTTGTGATGATGTTCGGCGTTTTCTTTTGCACCCGTTTCAAACATTATGTGGTCGGTAAAAACAAAGTACAATCGTTAAAGTACAAATAACAATTCTTTCTGTTGTCGACTAATCCATCGATCACTTTTCGATCATATTCTTTATTTTGGACTTCGGTTTAACCGACATACGGTGGACTCACGTGTGCGCTTTAATAACAACATTTATCGCTTTCGCTCTGCCTGTAATTCACCGATTACACTGACGTAAAGTACACATACGTGCAACTGAACTAGCTATAAGCTAGCTTCTTCCATGGTTTTCCGACTGATAGACGCACAACACAAAGGCATTAAGTACTTGCATCATATGCTGATGGTTAATGAATAAATGAGCATGTGATTCTAAAAATATCTACGGTACGTGATGATACAGCGGCTCAAGGTGTTCGTGCAACGTTTTCGAGCCCCTTCGTCCATTTCCGCCATAATTTGTGCGTTCTTCGCTGCTTCCTTGCGGGATGTAAACAGGGAGCAATACTGCCCCCCCCCCCCCCCAGCACTTCCTGTAGCTAGATCTGGATAGCTCGAGTGTGCGTTTGGTCGCGTTTGTTTGCACTTTGCAGATGAGCTTGAAGCGGTCGCTGTGTGGTTTACAACAACAACGCGACACGTACACACTTACATTTTTAGCGTCGACTAATCGTTGCAGCCCTAGGGTTTTGAGGACAGAGCTTTGACGAGCGCAGATTAGAGGGGTTGGGATGTATTAATCCAAATATAACCTGCTATTGCAAGCTTTTCCAGACTCCTACGACACCATATTTTAGTGGTGCAACGGATCATCGTTGATCCGTGATCCGTTCGGATCAATCATTTCGGTTCGGCACGCGCATGATTCGCAAAGGAACCGAGGAGCTTTAACGCACCGCGTCATTTGAATCCGCTGTTTTGGGGGAAAACCGTGACGGTGTGTAGGCACTGTGGCACAAGAAAGCCATATTTGAAGTTACATCACCCCGGTGTTTCACTGACATGAGTGAAAACGGAAGCTGCTCAACAACCGCTCATCGCCGCAGCATTTAAGCAGCCGTTTGCTGCACAATCTGACCGGGCTAAAGCTATCGGTGTGTTTATAGGTGCAGACGTGAGGCCGTGTTCAGTTGTGCAAAACGAGGGCTTTGAACACATGCTGAAAGTGCTTGAGCCACGTGGAGCCACCATGGAAGATAAAGAGGTCCACTACTAATATCCCAGTCACAACGGATAATGCCAAAAAATAAATAAATACAATACAATACAAATAAATGCAGTGAATGAGGCAGGACTGGGCCCACAGATAGGGTGTGTTGAAAAAGAAGATATTATGCCTTGTGCACTTTAAGTTGATTTTATATATTTTAATTGCATAATTTAAAAGTGTTATTAAATGAAAAGACAAAACTTATGTTAATTTGTCTTTTTTTTTTGCTGGTCCGAAAAATGATCCAATCCGTGAGTTTTTTGATCTGTTGCACCCCTGCCATATTTGCTTTATGTTTGACCAGACAACGTTATGTTTATCTGGGTATAAAGATGAATACAAACATATAATCCAGTGTTTCAGAAACACAAACTCGAGCTTTAACGGTTGCTCAGGATAAGTCGGTACATGTAAATGTTTCTTTTCAAAACACAGGCCACAGAACTTACCATTATGACGTCATCACTTTCAAACTGGGCGGCAATTTCTTTGCCTAGGTCAGTGTCTGGCAGTTTAAGATCCTCTCTGGTCGCTGCCGTGTCCTCCATTAGATTCAAGTAACCGTCAGACGAGATATCCATTAACTGTTATTGGCCACCAGGGAAGAAACAAATTAGTTTGACATGAAAGAAAAGTTCATGGACATACAACACAGAAGTAATACAGTATAACCATTCACATTTCAACACAAACACACCACGTTAAACCCTGATGTTGACAGTCCTATCAATACACATCAGACAAAATGTAGAAACAACCAAGGGTTCGAGTGATTATATTCAAGTATTGATCTGTGAAAAAAGTGACATTTTGATCTAAAATTAGCCAAAGGAAAAAAATGCAAAAGGCTGTAAATTCTGTGACATTTTCTTAACCAATAGTCAGCTTAATCTATAACAAACATCATCTTTCTTCATTTTAAATGGGCTAAATCTCTAAGTCGAGACACTAGAATAACCTAGTGATCCAAAACATGGCTTCGCATGAAGAGCTGCATCTAATCAAGGGAGAAACATATAGTATCCAAGTCCTAAACCTGTGGAACCAGTTTATCCTTTGACAACTGCTGAGGAGATCGTTCACCTACTACACATACGACACACCCTTTCAACAAACAGGACACATTCCCCAACATTTAATTTCCCCCATGGTACAATTTTTTTCTGTATTATGGTGTCTAAATAAACACCAAACCATTCTGCGTTGACAAGGACAACCGCATACCAGAAGCCCTTTGTAACGAAGTGACAAAAAACAAAGTTTATTTACCTGGTACTCCTTCCTTTTTACGTTTGGGACTTCCATGTTATGGGTAGATGGGCAAATATCTTCATACTTTTTACCAGTAAAGATGTCGATCCCAACAAGGTGAACCTGTAAGAACGACATAACTTATTCAGTCTCCAGCCGAGGTGGGCGTGGACAAACGAGGAA
Source organism: Microchirus variegatus (assembly GCF_963457635.1). Taxonomy (NCBI): domain Eukaryota; kingdom Metazoa; phylum Chordata; class Actinopteri; order Pleuronectiformes; family Soleidae; genus Microchirus; species Microchirus variegatus. The sequence continues at coordinate 28,888,346 of NC_139808.1, forward strand.
ACATCAAAAAGTGCCTTAAGCTCTGCATTCCAAATGGGACGCACAGTGTGTCTTTACCTTGGCATGTCCATGCTTGCCAGTCTTTGAGGTAGACATGTCAACTATCTTACAGGGACGTCCTTTCAGCATGACATAGCCGTTCTTCCTCAACGAAGAGCACTGCATGGGGTAGGTCCGAGAAGCCCCGGAGTCCCCGGTGTGGAAATCATCCCCCATGACGAGTTCTGTTGTGCGGAAACCTAACAGGAGTACAGGAAGAAACATTAAAAACATTATTATAGTCAGACTGATGCTAGAAAAACCTTGGCAGTCATTTATTGGGCAGCTGAGTCACTAGATTATTTGATTTGGTATGGCCTTTGGATTAATTAAGTTAACATACACATTAAACTGTAAATCTAGATGTCGCTCCACTTCCTTATTAATTCACACACTTGCGCAATAATCATTTCAGGTTATTTATCAATGACTACTATTTTGATCATCGCTTTGAGGGTTTTTTTATGATTAAAAAAAGATTTTTTGATCGTTTCAGCTTCTTAAATGGGAATATTATCTAGTTCCTTTGCTCCATAAACAAATAAATCATTAATTAATAATCATTTTGAGAACATCATCATTTCCAGGTTTGACAAACAATAATCGACATTTCTGACATTTTATGGCCCGAACGATAACTCGATTAATCGTGAAAACACACACTCGACAGATTACGCGATTATGAAAAATAATGGTTAGTTGGAGCTCTATTTACACAATTCCTGTATCAATAACGTCAAGAAGGCCGCAAGCGTGCGAGTGTGTAATGTTTCCTTGAACAAAGTGTTCCGGTGAAACCCGTTAACGTCTTTAACGTGTCAGCTAGCTAACTGACTCATCACTTTCGCAGCACGGTCATTACAATGACTTAAAGTCGGCCTCACAGAAGCTACCAACTTTACGGCTTTAAAACGCGAGTAGACACCACAAAAGTGCGGTGTTTACAAGGCAACGGAGCCCCGACCATCTGGCGAAAAAAAAAAGTCGCTAGCCACGTTAGCTCACAAACACGACGCACACCCATGGACGGTGACTGGCAAAGCTAGTGCTAATGTTAGCCAAACTCAGCGTGGCAGCGCCTTCAACTTTCAAACCTAGCATTTCGTCTCACTACTGGTTTAATAAGTTACTCATTAACCACGGAGACGACAGACCCAGCCCCCAAACAAAATAATAAACATTCGCCGGAGCGGACACTATTTTTTACTCAAGACGAAGGCCTTCTGCGTTAGCGTCCGTCAAAACTGCTAGCTTAAAGTCACTCGGTGTTTATCTTACCTTTAGTCCTGTTAGCACCGAAAGAAGAAGGAGTCGCTTGACATACGTGGAGCTTTTGTACCAGGAGGGGCAGGTACAGGCTCCGGTGACACAGGGAGTGGAGAGGAAGAACAACGAGAAGGTCGAGTACGTCACGACGTTTCCTCCCACCTGTCGAGCTGTCGCTCTCCCTTTCCGGAAGTTTATCCCTGACGTCAAAAAAAACAAGAGCGTCATGACGACTTCTTCTTCTTCTTCTTCTTCTTTTGAGGTTGTATGGCAGTTGGCGAACGCCACCATCTGGTATGGAGGGTGGATCAAAATGTTAGCAATGAACTACTGCTCAAAATAATAACAATATAAAGATAATAATAATCTGGAAATGACTATTATATAATAATTATTTAATTAGTATTAATTAACTAAATAATAATATAATAAAAAAATATAATAATTATAACAATAATCCGGAAAAATTACTTGTATTATTATCATTTAATTGTTTTTATTTAATTAATTAATTAATTAATTAATTAATTAATTAATTAATTAATAAATAAATAAATACATAATTCGGAAAATGACTATTATTATTATTATTTTAATTAATTAATTAATTAATTAAAGAATGATAATAATCATTATTATTATTATTATTATTAATAATAATAATACAAATAATATTAAAACTTTTGTGTCTCTTAAAGGTGCCATATGTAAGAATGTGGCCAAAAACGGTTACTACATAATACAGAGGTCTTTTAGGTTTCGTTTTCTGACGTAACTGGCAACCCGTGGTTGCTCTACTGACTGCAATGATTGGTAGACGGCAGTAGGTGGCGCAACATGACGCCAAAACTTATTTTTAATGCAAATATTTTGGCTGTACTGTTTATTCCTGAGTCTCTGTGACATATTAGGAGGATTTTATGACCAGTTGCTTTAAATTTATTACATAATGCACCTTTAACTTTTAGATCATAATTTATCTTTTCACATTCATATCCCTGATATGACACGTTTATCTTCCTTTTGATGATGCTCATCCATCTCCACATGAGGGTTGCGGTTGCTGGTGCCAATCCCAGCGGACATAGGACAACCTGCAACCAGGTCAGCTGATGAAATCACCAATTTGCTCAGAACGAAAATTATTTTAGCGACGTTGGCAAAATCAACACCTTTAACTTGAGTTAAGCCTATGAAACGGATTAAAACATTTCCAGAGAAAACCAGAGAACATGTGGAAGTGGACATAATATTCACTTTCGGGTTTATTGCATAAAAAAAAAAAAAAAAACACATTGAAAAACAACAACGAAAAAAGTTTAAATTAAAATGCCATTATTATGACAACCTTTCCCCGGGCCTTGTTTGACCTCCGTCCTGCAGGATTCTGTAAAACAAAATGTTATTGGTGTAAACCACAGGTGTCAAACTGGCGGCCTGCGGGCCATATGCGGCCCCCCCCCATGTAAAAACATGGCCCACGACCTCACCGTCTTTTAAACACAGTGGGAGAGAACCCCCACCCTCCAACACTTACAGTTGATCCTGTGCACCGTAGCTCTCATAACACTGTCACGATAAACACTCACATCTGAAAATACTGACAGAAGACGAGCCGCCACACACGCGTGCGGCCGTCATATTTAGGCGTCCGTGGACGTTTTGAGCTGCTGCATTTCACCAATGTCTTTGGGACTCGCCGGCAGCTCCTTGCGTCCCTTCTGGAAGATGGCGGCGATCTCCTCAAACGTTTTCCCTTTGGTCTCGGGCACTCGGAGGTAAGTGAACACAGTGAAGCCGAGCAGCAGCGCTGCAAAAAGGATGAAGACGTAACAGCCCAGCCAAACCTGGAAAAAAAACAACAACACGCAAAGGCAAGTCAGCACGGCCAGTTTGTGTGATACTGTGTGTGTGTGTGTGTGAGCACTGCTTACCTGAATATAAGAGAAGGTCATGCCGACAATGAAGTTGCTGGTCCAGTTGCAGCAGCCAGCCAGGGCGATAGCTGCAGGCCGAGGGCCCTGACTGAACAGCTCTGCCACGATGAACCAAGGGATTGGACCAGGACCGATTTCAAAGAAAGCCACGAAGAGGAAGATGGCCGACATGCTGACGTAGCTCATCCAGGAGAACTGACTCTGTAAGGAGGAGTCATCCGGGTCAAACCAAAAAACATGAATCACTAGTTAGTCAGAAGTAGATTAGTCAGAATTCTGACTTTAATCTCGGAACTCATGCTGTAATAAATCAGAATTCTGAGATTAGTCAGATGACTTTATGGTGATGTGATGAATATGAATTTTCTCAACAAAACATTTGGACTATACGGAAAAGTATTAGCTCCACATGTAAAAAAATATATTTTTTTTAAATAAAACAGCATGAATTCTGAGATTAAAGTCAGAATTCCGATATTTTTTCTGACGTTTCTGCCTATTTTTTCTAGGAATTCTGAGATTAAAGTCGGACTTCGGATTTTTTTTCCTCAGAATTCTGATTTTTCTCTCGGAATTCTGAGATTAAAGTCAGAATTCAGATATTTTTTTCTCAGGATTCCAACTTTTTTCTAGGAATCCTGACTTTTTTCTAGACATTCTGAGATTAAAATCGTTATTCAGATTTTTCTTCCTAAGAATTCTGATTTTTTTTTCCTAGGAAGACTGAATTTTCTCTCGGAATTCTGAGATGAATCTCATATTCAGATTTTTTTTTTCTAGGAATTCTGACTTTTCTCTCGGAATTCTGAGATTAAAGTCAGAATTCAGATATTTTTTTCTCAGGATTCCAACTTTTTTCTAGGATTCCTGACTTTTTTCTAGTAATTCTTAGATTAATCTCATATTCAGATTTTTTTTTCTCAGGATTCCGACTTTTTTTCCTCAGAATTCTGAGATTTAAGTCGGAATTCTGTCTTTTCTACAAATTCTAACTTTTTTTTCTCAGAATATCGAGATTAAAGTGAGAATTCTGACTTTTTCCTCAGTATTCTGACCTCTTTTCTCGGAATTCTCACCTTAGAGTTCTTTAAATTTAAAAAATATATATTATTTTACACGTGGCCCTAATATTCTCTACCGTAAGAATGTTCTGTCAAACAGAGCAAAGCTGAAAAATTAGTTTAAAGATGAAAAAGTGAAGCTCAGGTCAGAATGCTCATGCTCCGACACCAGTTTGAACGAACCTGGAAAGCGAGGCCCACCGTCATGGCGATGGCACAGCAGCACATTCCTGACAGACCGACCAGAGTCAGGGAACGTCTGCCAGCTTTATCCACAAGTGCAACCTACAACACACAGGGAACAGTTTAGTGGTACGTACGTGTGTGTGCATGCGTGTGTGTGTGTGTAAGAGTGTGTAGCTTCTCACAGACACCATAGTGAAAACTGTATTGATGACCCCAACTCCTATAGTGGCATAGACAGGCTGACTGATGCCCGCCTGAGTGAAGATGGCCGTAGAGTAGTAAAATATCTTGAAGGCAGAACAAAAAAAAAAAAGAGTCAACCAGGAAAAGTAAAGAGAAAAAAGGAGTTGAACTAACGGGGGAAATCATCTGTGAATGGACTCACTGCGTTGATGCCGGACAGCTGTTGAGAGAGATGCATCATGAGGGCAACAAACAGCTGCTGTCTGTAAGCAGAGGAGCGGATCTCCACGGGAATAAAGAACACAAGAGCCTCGTCATTCGTCTTGAGTGGATTTCTAAAGCACATCAACGCACATACGGCACATCTGTCGCTGTCGGCGATAAACTGACGGTCGTGTACGACTTCAACATCTGTCGACCTACCAAAGACAGGATGGAGACCCTGGGCTCCTTGTCCGCCTCTTCTTTCTCTCTCTGCATTTCCTCGAGATCGGCAGTGGCGTCACACGGCCCTTTAAGACGACGCAGACCTGCAAAGACACAACAATCAAAAGACTTTAACGACATATCTTCAACCTAGTGTACTCGGGATGGGGCCGATCCGATCCAGTATCGGTATCGGGTTCCGATAAAGACGTAATTGACGGATTGGAAATATCCGATCCAACTGTAGAGATGTCCGATCCGATCCGTCTGCTGAAACGTCTCCACGAGTGATTCCCTGACCGCTCTGCTAGCTGGCTTCAAAACAACCTGGAATGGCTTTCCTGTACGGAGGCGTGTCTCAATGAGGCGCGGAGTAATGCTGCACGATCCGTTCGGGGAATCCATTCCACAGTTTACAGCCAGCTAGCAGACGAGCACGTCCTCTGCAGCCGACGTAATCCTAGCCGTCAAAGCCTTATATAAAATCAACAATAATGATGATGATAATAATAATATTAAAGCAAACAGGATATCGGAATAGTATCGGTATCGGCAGATATCCAAATTCAGGGATCGGATCGGATTGGAAGTGGTGTTTGCGCAGCCCAAACAAAAAAGTAAGCAGTACTTTAGCTGTATTTATATACCGTTTATATACTGCATAGTACAGGACCACACGGTTGGTGTAGTGGTTGGTTTGCGCTCTTGCCTTTGCAGCAAGGTTTGGGACCCGGTCGGAACCACTAAGGGCCTTTCGTGGGTTTTCTCCGGGTTTTCTCACAGTCCAAATGCAACCATGCAATATATGGATTGGGGACGAGGTAAATTGGACACTCTAAAGGTTGTTTGTCTCTATGTGTCTCTACGTCTGCGTAGTCTAATAAAATAAGTGTAATCCTTACTGTTGCGAGCCTGTTCCTCCTCGCCCAGCACAATGAGAAGGTAGCGTGGGCTCTCGGGACAAAAGGGCAGCAGAACGGACTGCAGCACTGCCGGAGCTCCGGATAGACCGAGCAGCAGCGGCCACATGTCATCGTTACCGAGCACAAAGTCCAAGCCGATCACCTGCAAACGCAAGGCAAACGCAACACTTTAAGCGATAATGTTTTTTTTAAGGGGCCTGTTGTTGTTGTTGTTAAAGCCTCACCTGGCTGATTAAGATGCCGACGACGATCGCCAGCTGGTGCAACGTTCCCAGAGCCCCTCTGTAAGCCTTGGGTGCGATCTCTCCGATGTACATCGGCACGAGTCCAGATGTCAAGCCTGAAACACACACACATATACTGTATATACACATATGTACATATATATATCTAAAGCACATGTGTCAAACTCAAGGCCCGGGGGCCAGATGTGGCCCGCCACGTCATTTTATGTGGCCCGTGAGTGATTAATTGGTCTTAATTGTGTTAAAATAGTTCTATGCTGCTTTAAGACGTGCGTTGACCATGAACTACATTTCCCACAATGCATGGCGATTGCGTCACACTCTTAGAAATAAAAGTGCTAAGTAGAACCATATAAGGTTCTTTGGCTTGTCCTCATAGGAGAACCCTTTTGCAGGGTTCCACCAAGAACCCTTTTAAAACCCTTTATTCAGGAAAGGGGTTTTAAAGGGTTCTCTGGATCAAAATGGTTCTTACTGGAACCATTAGTGTTACCAAGAACCCTTGAAAAACCCTTTCTTGGGGAAAGGGAAGCAAATGGTTCCAGGAACCCTTATTTCTAAGAGTGTACCCGCAAAGTGTCGGCACCACCGCTAGATAGGTCAGTGTATCATTGTGTGTGCATCATGCGATGAGTGAAATAAGTTATAAATACAGAAAGTTATTTATCAATATGTTACGGAGAAGTTACCTTTATTTTACATTATATTTGGTGACATTTAGTTACATTTGGCCCTTTGAGGGTAACCATTATGCTGATGTGGCCCAAATGACTTTGACACCCCTGATCTGAAGCAATAAGATGCACTTTACCGTACCGCAGTAAAAGCCCATGACGGCGCGGCCTGAGATGACCATGATGTGAGGTTTCCATATTCGGCACAGCCCCATCAGCAGTCCAGCAGCCACTGCCAGAACGTTGACCATCAACATGCCTTTCACCCTGCACGTCACAAAGAGACGCATAGAAACGCAGGACGCAGGTCAGGAAAAGCAGTGATGCCACTCACATTTGCCTCCCATCTCATCTCATTTTCCTCACCTTCCTTTCAGGTCTCCAACAAAGCCCACCAGAAAGGAAGAGAGGACGCCGCCAATGGAGAAGATGGCCACGGACAGCGACCAGTACATGACCACGGTGGGATGTTGCCCCACCTCAGGCAGGTCTTCCCCACCTGTGCTGTTGTCCACAGGGACAGCGGACGTCTCCGTCCAGACGCCCAGGGAGCGGCCATAATGCTTTTCAATCACCTGCGACAAAGATACCAGGCTTCACTGAACACTGAGACACAGGGGGAAAACCAGTAGCTGCAAATGACACCATTGTGATGAAATGTCAATGGTGTGGAGTGAAGCTATATATCAGCATGCAGAGAGCAGAGCCATGTGTCACAGTCAAAGAGCAAAGATTAAACAACATGGATAATGCAATTTTGCCAGTGAAGCAAATCAGGATGTGAAGAATATGCTGAACAACCATTAGTGAGATGCAAAAAAAAAGAACTTCATTTGTATGGAAGTCTATGGGAAAGTGACTCTATCTCAGGCATATATATATGTGTGTGTATACATATATATATATATATATATACAAATACATACATATACATATACACATACATACATATACATATATACACATACATACGTATATATATATACATACATACATACATATACATATATATATGCACATACATACATATATATATACACATACATACATATACACATATATATATACATACATATTCATATATACACACATATATATATATACATATATACACATATATACATACATACACATATATACATACACATATATACATACATATATACACACATATATATACATACATATATACACACATATATATACATATATACACACATATATATACATACATATATACATACATACATATATACACGTGTATATATATATATATATACACACACATGTATGTATATATATACACGTGTATACACACAAATGTATACATACATTTATATACACAAATACATAGTATATGTATACACACATATATATATATATATATATATATATATACACACATGTATACAGATATACAAACATATACACATATACATACATACATACATACAAACATACATATACACATACATATATACGACATCACGACCAGTAGAGTTTACCTTCTGTGGCGCGTTGATGACGCCGAGGCTGTAGCCGTACTGCAGGGAGCCCAGAGCTGCTGTGAACACGGCCACGGCCAGAGTGCCCGTCAACTGCTGCAGAAGGTCAAAGGTGAGGAGTGAGGAGGTTCACGCTAATATTACTTTAGGTGCTTGAATAATCACGCACATATTATGTGCACAACAGGTGTTTAAGCGGGGCTATGAGGCCTTACCCGTGCCCCAAAAACTCTGCGGTTTCTGGGGGGGGAATGTGCACCAAGTTGATCGTACGTGAACGGAACTCAGCGCACGGGTTTATTAGGTCAGGGCGGTCAAAAAAGTCAGTAAAACCCGAAAGCCGCCATCTTGGATTGAACGCCAACTTGGAGGCAATTTCGGCGATTTCGCACCAATGGCATTTGAACAAACTTGTCCTAGAGTTTTAGTCCAATCACCTTCACTTATTATTATTATTATTATTATTATTATTTATAACTGTTGGCTATATTTTCTGCACACTAACTGCATTCAACACTCATTTTGCACTTCAGGCTAATTTCCTGTAGACTGCTCATCATCTTCCAAATACACTTAGGCATCTTTCTCCTGGTTTTTGTGACACAGAGTACTTATTATTATGACCTGGCAAACATCACATATTACAGAAAAGTCAAACTAAGCATTTAAAAAAAAAAAAAAAAAAAAAAAAGTTGCAAAAGTGCTCTTAAAACTACTTAAAACTAACTTGTTTTTAAAAACAAAAAGTCAAAACTGTTATAACATTCACCCATAACTTAGTCGTCACAAATGAAAGGTGCAGAAAAGGCTACAGTACATCATCAATACATTCATATATATACATATATGTTATAGTGAGTGCATGCAGATAAGACTAAGACTAAAAGCATCTCTCACAGCTTAATTATTATTTTATATACATACATACACATGTCACATAAATTGAAAATATCAAGAGGATTGTTCTTACCTTTGCAGACTCCATGACCGGTCCAGAGAGACACAGACACACACAGCCAGAGGAGGCTAATGATCAATGAAGCCGTGAGCTCAATCACGCTTTGTCCACTCGCTAATCGACCGACACATGCATGACCACACGCACACGGACACACACACACACAAACAGACGCACAAAAACAGCAGGAGAAAACTACATGCAACACAAGTCTTACTCCTCCTTTGCACGGAAACACATTTTGTCTAATTTAACAGAAAATAACACAGAAAGATTTCAGGGTTAGTGTACTTTGATACGATTAATGGTGCTCTCTATCTGTCACACACACACAGTTAATGATCAACAGGGGGTGGACAAAGTCTGAGGGTCGACGCTGATACACAATGTGCACGGGTGCAAAAAAAACACACAAAAAAAGGGGGTAAAAAAACACACAAACCAGCAGCACGGTGTCGTTTTTGTGTCAAGAAAACACAACAAATAAATGCTCTAGTTTCATTTATTTCTCTCTTCGTACAGCATCTCTGTTACAAAACAAATCAATCCCCAAAACAGGAACATTAGTAATGTGCTTTGAAAAATAAAATAAAATAAAATAAAAATAAAAATCAAGAATACAGTGGGTGTTTTCTCAGTGTAACGACCACATGGTTCACATGTTATGCTCAGTATTCTCACACACACACACACACACAGGGAAGACTGGTGGTTTCTTCAGCTTGGTTCGTTATTGCTAAATGTTAGCCCCGCCCCCCACCCCGCCCCTAAAGAGATCGCCGAAACCGCTACTGTGCAAAAAAAATAAAAAAAGTACGCCGATGATTCTCTTCTGAAAACAATAACAACACGAATTAATAATAATAACAATTGAACTTGTACTAAATTACTTCTCGGGAGGAAATGGAACTCTTTTGTCATAAATCGAGTCGTAAAAAGGTCGTTAATGTTGCACACGTGTTACGGTTGAAGACGATAACAACAACAACAACAAAAAATACAGTGTAAACTAATATATATATATATATATATGTATATAAAAATGAGCGGTGGCCTGGTTTTAGTCATTACGTCATACGCTTGGCACCGCACACACACACACAGTGAGGAGGACCACACACACACACACACACATCCCGAAACCGATGTTCCCGTCGCGAACATCGTTGCGTTAAGAATCACCCGCTAACTTCGGCCATTTTGAAACGTAATGAAGATAATCCCATGATTCTGCTCGTAAACACACACACACACACACACACATTCAAACACACACACACTCCTGATTTTCCAGACATGTGCTGTACGATTCAGCAAAGCTCCGGTGAAGACTAAACTGACTGCTACACGGGGGGGGCAGGGAAAGAAAAAGAGAAGAAGAAGAAGAAGAATGAACACAATAACGTGCGCATTGTTCATTTTAATGTTACAGTATACCTGATGCAGCACCTTCAGAGAGGGGGGGGGGGTGATGACGGAGAGAGAAAACACCGAGTGGATTTAGTGGTTTCATATTAAAGGGACACGGACATCGTCTTTGCATACTATGTCTACCTGCCTACGAGTCTCACCGCGCAGCTCTATTAGCAAAAAAACGCAATCGAACACTAAATCACAACCCGAGGAGGCGCAGGAGGAGGAAGGGGAGTGACAGGAAGAAGAGGAGAGGGGGGGGAAATCAATCTGCCGACGCGGAAAATGATTTAAACTGATATTAAATCTCTCTCTCTCGCTCTCGAGGAACGAGCCCACATCGATCTGCTGACAAGATCGAAACAGGAAGTGACGAGATCGAAACAGGAAGGAAGGGAGCAAGACAGGAAGTGTTTTTCAACATCCGTGGAATGCACTGGTCCGTTTGCAGAGAGACTAAAACGAGTTACACACACAGAAAGAGAATGTTTGGAGAGTTCGTGGCACCGGGTTGCCAGTCACTCGTGTATCGATGGCTTCTGCACGACCCGACGTCATCATCATCATCATCATCATCATCATCTGCTGGGGACACGCCTCTTCATCGTTTAGCATCTGTTGTTGTTGTTTTTCCTCACGTGATTTTTTTGGTCTCTCCCGTGTTAAAACAGTTCACTCACAGCGGCCTCTGGTGGGAGTCGTCAGGGTTCGTTTTTGTTGTGTTACGTGAAGTGACTTGATGTGGGTGGGGCCGAGGTGAGTGAGGCAGCGAGGGGGAGGGGCCAGTGAGTGAGTGGGAGGAGCCATCACCAGTTCATCATAGAGCTTCTGTTGAGTGTCATGAAGAAAACTTGGCTGCTACCTCCCGATCGCACCGACGCAAAGAATACCTGTCGAGAGAAGAGATTTACGAGATTAAAAGTGGCAAATATACGAGAAAATAAAGTTGCAAATTTACGAGATTAAGTGTCAAATATATGAGGAAATAAAGTCGCAGCTTTACGAGATTAAAAGTGTCAAATATATGAGAAAAGATTAAGGTTACAAGATTAAAAGTGTCCCTACCTTGTCGTTCCGCTCACAAAGGAACTTCAGTCTCTGAGCTCTTTTGTGCATAAAGACTCCGTCCAGATGACCCGTCTCAACGGAGCGGATCTCGATGGCTTTCTCACCCCAGCCCATAATCTGGTTGGAATGAATGTAGGCTGTTGGGGGGGAGACAGTAGACACAAGTAAGTGATCGATACATACATATATATGTACAAATACAAAAGGATGGGGCCGTACCAACAGAGGTCGGCATCTCTCCCCACTGAAGCACCACGTCCTTTGTGATTCGCCCGTAGGTGTTGACGTAGACGCCCTCGTCCTCGTAGCACAGCAGCATCTCCATCCCATCGGTCTTGGGCAGCACCACGATGGCGTGGGGCGTCACCTGACTCTGGATCTAACGAAGCAAAACACATTTTTGAAAATCTAATCTCAATAAGTGTCATGCATGGCGCACATTAGATTAAAACATTGCTGGTCTTAACCACTGCTACACAATCTGGCTGACTGTGGCGTTATTGGACCAGACTACAGCATATTAGTGTGTGTTTAATCCTCTAAAGAGCAGTTTGGAAAACACCGACTCTGCTGCCAAACGTAAGGAGCATGAAAAGGTTTAAACTGTTATCTGAGAAGACTTTTTTCCTCCATATAAATAGCAAAAAAGGACTAATGTTAGTGCTTTTCTACAGCGTTAATGAACAGAAAGAGCATTACAAGTCTTTGCACGAGACCACGACTACGCTACCATATGACGAGCACAGCTAATGACTCATTAAACTCGTTTTAGGCCACAAGGATGATCCACATTGACACAGGAACACCTCTGTCTGCACTTCAGGCTCATTTATTTATTCATTATCGCGGTGGACGGCAGGACTTCACCTTTATCTGCGAAGGAGAGAGCGGAAGCAATAAAAATGAAAGGTGAAAACAACGCTCATGAATATTCTTTCATTATATTGACACGTGTGTGTGTGTGTGTGTGTGTGTGTGTGTGTGTGTGTGTGGATGTTTGGCGCAATCTCGTGCCCTCACATTTTGTATTCACTCGTTTACATTCATGCGTTTGGGTATAAGCGAGCAATTTGTGGCATCAACAGGCTTTTAGCCAGCAGGGCGTCCGGGTGTCCTGGGGACGCCCTGTACTGAAAATAATAAGAAATTAGACGCCCTACTTTCAGGCAGGACGCCCTAAAGACGCCCTATTTTTCCCCCGGTAACCACCGAAACGATGTTGTGATGACGCGCGGGTATAGACAGGCGCATGCTGGTTGCAAAAACTACGGCCAGCACGCGCCTGTCTTTACCCGCGCCTCTTCTAAAGAAAGAATTAGACCACGGAGTGAAAACAATAAAAAGTGCGCTCTTCAGAATCTGTCAACACATTTTTCTAAGATCTACTTGGATCCGCTGCATTTCATCGCGACTGTACTCGATCCTCGTCATAAAGATCATTATGTATGTGTCATATTATATGGACGTGTGGATACAACTGCGCATGGAGAAATCCATCCATCCATTCTGCGTTGGATGCGAATGATCCGCGTACAGCGGCGCACAATGCAGGAGAGTGAAGAGCAGAGTCAGCAGTGGCGGTGCGCAAAAAAAAAAGGGGCAAGGGGGGACACCCTCTAAAAAAAATCCTAGCTTAAAGCCTGGGCATCAATGAGGAAAAAAAACTTTTGAAGACTGTGGACATGCATGTTCTTTAAAAAACATGTGGTTTTTGTGATCAGATTTTAAGTACTTTGGGCAATCTGGCCGTGATCGTCCTTTTCTGATAAGATCCCAGGTTGTCTTTTGATTATCCACTTTGTTGTATTAATATCTTTTTGCGTTTTATTTTCATTATTCCATAATACACAACTCACTGACGATACACACACTTACATGTGAGGGGATGTAGATGTCGTAAGGGTTGCCCGAGTCCACGTCAACGACATGGAAGCCCACGCTGGAGCCGTAGATGACCTTTAACCTCTGACCTTCCTCCACCGTCAAGTCGACGAGCTGAGGACGGTGCTGCAGCTCAGTGAAGGACTGGAGGAAAAAAGTGATGATGAGTGATTTCAGACGTGAAGTTAGGACGAAAAGAGAGAAGTCAATGAACAACGAAGCGAGTGCAAGAGTTCAGGGTCTACGTCCAAACCTTGAAAGCCATAAACTTGTGGTAGGGTTTGGGAGCCCAGGCGTAGATTTCCACAGCGTTCTTCTGAGCAATGACCAGAAACTTGATCCTCTCGTATTTCACTGGAAAAGAAACACACGGAAATTAATGATAATTTGAATAAACATAACATTTCATTGATATAAAAGGTGAACGGTTACATCTTTACTCAGGAGGATTTATCACAATAACTATTGAAATCGACTGATATGAACCATCCTTGTCGCCATCTTGATTAAAATCACTCGCATTTACTGTGAAAAACCCATATGTTAGAATAATTAGCTAAGATAGTTAGCTTAATTCTGGGTAAAAGTTAGTTTTCCTTATGTTTTGGGTGCTCTTTAGAACATGCCATACCCAAAGATGTGACAAATGGAACCAATAGGGCTCTGTGCTGATGGACTAACATCACATCCAGGATTTAGAAGAACTAGCCCCCAGTTGCTACGTGCTACAGAAGACAGAGAGATAAGCACTGGCCGCATTAGCCTAAGCCAAGTGTTAGCTCTAACCTTAACCCTTACCAATTAATGCCTACACCTAATCTTAATCTTAACCTAACCACAGCTCAAATCTCAGCCCTACACTTCACCCCCAGTTGCTCAAGAAATTAGGACCACGTTTCGAGGTCGGTGGCAGAAAAAAGTTCCTTAACAACAACAACAAACACACATAACAAAACGATCCTTACCGACTTTATAATGCACACAGCCCTCCAGCTCCCCTACTGTAATCCAGCCCTGCTTCTTCTCCACCTCGGGGTCGTTGTGTAATATTCTGTTTCTCAGCCAGGACAAGTAGTAGACGCGCAACTTGTTCTTTTTCCCTGAGAGGAAGGAGAAAAAAAGAAACTTTGAAAAGAACATTTTAATTGTCAAAACAAATGAAAAACCTATTCAGCTGTAAACTGTAAACATCAGCAGAATATATGGCCGCAGTGAGAAATTAGACTTCAATATAACAGACTCTAAATGTTTGTTTAAAAAAGCTTCAATAAACTTTATATATACAGTTACAAAGTCCTTTAAATGTCGTGTAATAAAGGGCAAACAAAAGCAGACGGCGATCACAACGTAATAAAGCAGTAAAACGCTAATCAAATTCATGATAAAAGTCCCGTAAAAGGGATTTAGAAGAGGATAATGAGCTCCGTCAGGTAAGTTATTCCAACTGAGAAGGCCAGGTCACCATTGGATGAGTCTTTCATTCACACGTGGTGATTTTAGACACCTTTAAATCACTTCTCAAACTGTCCCTTGAGCCTGAAACGGCAGTAACGTGGCGTGAAACCTACCAGATATTGTGACCAACACATTGAGACCCTCCAGCACATCCATCTGCAGGAAGCGGCGCCTGGTGATGAGGTTGTACACTTTTCCTTGTCCACTTCGGTCGAGCAGCATCAACCCGTTCTCTGTCCCGACCAATAAGTTGACACCTAAACACACACAAAAAAAGAAGATTATAGCGACATTTAGGGGAGTTTTTCTATCGTTGTGGGAAGATTAAAGTTTTCTCCCTCTTACCCCAGAGTGCGGCGCACAGGATCTCAGAGTTGAAGCGCTTCTTGTACTTGCGGATCTCCGGCGTGTCACTGTGGGGTCTGATGTTGGTGGGGTTCACGTTGACCACAGAGATCTTTCTGGCCTCGTTGAGTCTGGCCTGCTCCTGCAGCAGCAGCTCGTTTGCAAACATGGCTGCGGCGCCGCGGAAGAGAGAGAGACGTGAAAAATCGACGTACATACGGGTATTTTAGTGAAATAACGTCAGTGAAACAACATACCTGCCGCCGAGTTGTCATCGTCATCTTCGCTTGGGGACGTTTGATAGACGCGTGGATCGACAAACGGGGTAAAGGACGCTTTCGAGCCACTAATACCAAACTGTAAGAACAGAAATAGCGTTGTGTGAATGCTGTGCGTCTCAAACACTAAAAAACGTCTGTCTTGAGAGAGTTAAACATGCATGTCTGACCTCTGCCATGTCGCTGAGTTCCTGCAGGGCGCTGGTGGGTGTGGCCGAGGGGGAGTGGCTCTGCTGCACCAGGTCAGGGAGGTTGCCGTGGTTTCCGAAGCCGTTGCTCTCCGCGTGGCCTCCTCGCCTCCTCTCTTCTGCCTGACACGGAACGAGAAAATTAAAGGGATAGTTCGGAATTTTGGAAATAAGACCTTTTTTCCAACTCAGCCGGTGTGATGGAGACATCTGGAGACGTTTTCAAGAAATTTCATTCAGTTCTTCTAGTTGCCGAGTTCGCTGATGCTATGGCTAGCACAAGTCAATGATACAAGTTAGCATGGCATTAAAAACACTCACACCGACTCAAATTGATTGTAACGGCAGACTATCGATGTACATATCTGTGTTGATAGAATAATATTTGAAACAAAACTAACGTCGCATGGATTTTTGAGGGACTACTTTCTCAGCACTATACTAGCGGCTGACTGATTCCGCTGCCGGAAGAATGACGCGCTGCTGCTGCTGCTGAGACATAAATCCTTCAATTTGCAAGGTTGGTTTTATTTCAAACATTCTATCAACACAGATATGTACATTGATAGTCTGCCGTTACAATCGATTTGCCTCAGGTGCACCGTGGAGTCTGTATGAGTGTTTTTAATGCCATGCTAACTTGTATCTTGCGCTAGCCATAGCATCAGCGAACTCGGCAACTAGATTTCTTGAAAACGTCTCCAGACGTCTCCATCACACCGGCTGAGTTGGAAAATAGGTCTTATGTCCAAAATTCCGAACTATCACTTTAAACACGATATTGAGGAGTGCCGACACGAGACGGGATAAGATAAGTGGCAGAATAAAAGTGTCAATGAGTAATTTTCGGGGGGAAAGTGAAGACATTTTTGGCACTCGCACTTTAAAAGGGCTTTTTGAGGATCAATACTTGGTTTTAGGACATGTGAGTGTAAAGTGGGGACATTTTTGGCTGGTCCAAACATCTTTAAAGGGCTTTTTTGGGGCTTAAAACCTGGTTTTAGGGTTAGGATTAGGGGCTAAGGGAACGTATCACGTCTACAAGGGTGTGTGTTTTATTTAGTACCTCTCTCATCACTTGAGTGCTGTCCTTGGAGCTATTATAGGCATCTCCCAAGGAGTCCTCCGTCAGCCCTCCATAAGACTCGCCGCTGCTCTGCACTGCTGCTGGCCTGCAACACACACACACACGTGTCAATGCAAGTGGACGGTGAAGGAAACAACAGCGTATATATGGGCAAAAACAGACGGGAGGAGCTCACATGATGCGCGGGATGTCGCTAACGGCGACGGTTCCGTCGTGACCGACCGTCTCGCCGTCCTCGTCGCTGCTCTCCGACTCGTCGCTCGAGGACGAATAGTCGGTCACCTTCATTAGAGGGAGAGAGGTGTGAACGCATACGACACGAATGTTCATTCGCAAACGTACAAAACTGGAGTATTATCACGTTAGCTGCTCCTCAGGCTATGGACCTGCATTACTCTCACTGGTTCTAATGTGCTGGAGTTTGACACAATTATGTCTCAGTTAGAACTGCCAGCTCAGGGGTTTTTTCATTTTTTGATCAGAATAATGATATTCTTTGTTCCTCTGTACTATATTCATCACAGTACCTTGACTGGAGGTCTGGTGCCCTCCTCTACCCTCAGTTCTCGGAGTTCTTTAGCCAGAGCACTTAGGTCCTATGAAGAAGGAAAGAGGAGGAGAGAGAACAACAAGTCAATCACTTTGGGCGTCATCAGAAAACTAAGAGGCCAAACCACACACAAGAGTGAAGGGAGCAGAGAAGGGCAAAGAGTTCAGACGAACCGTCAGCGTCATCCCGTGAAAACATCCAGGTGCATACAATCAACCTGCTGCTCCTCTATCCATCATTTCACCTCCTTTCTCCTCCCTCTCCAAGTGAAAACCGAGCCAATGGATCAGGCCAAATCATGCAAACGTAAGTACCGTTTTATATATAAATATATATATATATATATACACGATGGGCTTACCAGCTCCTCCTGACCCAGTAACCGTGACAACAGTAAAACAGGAAAAGAGATTTAGAGACTGTCCAGGTGCTTGGCTCCACACATGCATGCATACATCGTCCACATACCACGCCCTCTGAGGTATAGGTATGTGTGAAGAAGCACACACACATGCACTGCCATCGCTACGGTGCCCTGATGCTTCAAAGTAAATAGAAACGGTGGGAGGGGGGGGAGGAAAAAATATGTTTTTGTTTGTTTTTTCGTGAAAGCAAACCAATTCCACCATGCCGTAGTTCAAGAGGGGAAAAACTTAGGGTGAAAGGAAGAGGCCCTCGGGTGTCACTAACCTCATCTATGGCTTTCTTATAGCTCTGAAGAAAGACAGGACAGAGAGAAAGAAAGAAAGAAAAATAGAACCAGATGAAAAGAAGGAAAAAAGGATAAGAGAGCTGTAGAAGATTCCAGGAGAGAGGAGATTGCTTTGATAGAAAGTGATTGAGTGTACGTGCTGTGTGACTCACAGCAGGTCGGCTGGGTCTGGAGGATTCACGACCCTCCTCCGGTTTGGACTTGGCCTCCTGATTGGCTCCTGGAGGGGACGACGAGTCCTGCTTGGTTTGACCTATCAGAGAAATAAAGTTTTTGGGGTTTAGGCCATGTTTTTTTTTTTATATTGGTTCTTAATTGTCGGCATGAATGCGAGCGTTCGTACCTCTTCTCTCAACCGAGCCTCCCTGAGACGAAGGGGAGGAGGAGGAGGAGGAGTTGGAGGAGGTTCTTTGCAGCATGGCATCCAAGGAGAGCTCGGAGCGTCTCAGGTCTGGGTTACTGTGACAGAGACCAAAAAACATTAAAAACGGTGGCTTTAAGACAATAATTAGACAATAAACTGTGTCCTCAGTTAGTTTGACTTCATAAGCTTCACCTGGCCCGTATGAGCTGTGAACCTGTGCGAGGGCCCAGACCCACTCCTCCGTTGGGGGAATTCTTCCTGACGAGAGCTGGGGAGATGGATGTGGTCCTTTGGGGGACCTGGAAATGCAGTTAAAAGCTATTTTATCAACAACATATCTGTACGATCGTGATGACACTGAACGAGCTGCATTAAATACTCAATGTGTGCAGAATTAGGGCAAAACTATTTTGTGGTATAGATTTGCATCGTGCCTTACCCCATAGGATACTAATGTACTCGCGTCCTTAGAGTATTGTAATATACTCTCATTCTTAGAGTATAGTAGTGTAGCGCACTACACTACTATACTCTAAGGACGAGACTATAGTACTATAGACTATACTACTATACCCGCGTCCTTAGACTATACTACTATACTTGCGTCCTTAGACTGTACTACTATTCTCTATTCCTACTATACTCACGTCCTTAGACTTTACTACTATACTCTCGTCCTACTATACTCGCGTCCTTAGACTGTACTACTATTCTCTCGTCCTACTATACTCACGTCCTTAGCCTGTACTACTATACTCTTGTCCTACTATACTCACGTCCTTAGACTGTACTACTATACTCTTGTCCTACTATACTCGCGTCCTTAGACTGTACTACTATACTCTTGTCCTACTATACTCACGTCCTTAGACTGTACTACTATACTCTCGTCCTACTATACTTGCGTCCTTAGACCATACTACTATACTCTCGTCCTTAGACTACACTACTATACTCTCGTCCTTAGACTACACTACTATACTCTCGTCCTACTATACTCGCTTCCTTAGACTGTACTACTATACTCTCGTCCTACTATACTCGCGTCCTTAGCCTGTACTACTATACTCTCGTCCTTAGACTACACTACTATACTCTCGTCCTTAGAGTATACTCTCGTCCTTAGACTACACTACTATACTCTCGTCCTTAGACTACACTTCTATACTCTCGTCCTTAGACTACACTACTATACTCTCGTCCTTAGACTACACTACTATACTCTCGTCCTTAGACTGTACTACTATACTCTTGTCCTACTATACTTGCGTCCTTAGACTGTACTACTATACTCTCGTCCTACTATACTCGCGTCCTTAGACCATACTACTATACTCTCGTCCTTAGACTACACTACTATACTCTCGTCCTTAGACTACACTACTATACTCTCGTCCTTAGACTACACTACTATACTCTCGTCCTACTATACTCGCTTCCTTAGACTGTACTACTATACTCTCGTCCTACTATACTCGCGTCCTTAGCCTGTACTACTATACTCTCATCCTTAGACTACACTACTATACTCTCGTCCTTAGAGTATACTCTCGTCCTTAGACTACACTACTATACTCTCGTCCTTAGAGTATACTCTCGTCCTTAGACTATACTCTCGTCCTTACACTACACTACTATACTCTCGTCCTTAGACTACACTACTATACTCTCGTCCTTAGACTATACTACTATACTCCTGTCCTTAGAGTACAGTAGTATCATAGTTTACTTTAAGGACAAGAGTGTACTACTATACTCTACTTTCCTCCAAGGACGAGATTATAGTACTATACTCTAAGGAACTTTAAGGACGAGATCTTTATGATAAGCGTTGTTTCTAAACTGCAGCCTTTGCAACATGATAATTGTGATGTTTCAAATTGCAATTTCAACCCTTCAAAAACAAGTCATAGTTCCTTACTCCTTATCTTGACATCAGGATATGCAAATTGCAGCGACCACACTTCAAGTCAAACCTGGTCTAATTTGACATGGTCTAATTGCTATGGTGAAACATGGTGAAAAGAAAAACATGTTTGCGATGCTAATGGAATTTCCATGTCCATGATTCTCTGACCTTTGGCGGAAGGTCCTCCTCTCTCAGCCAAGCGTTCCTGTCCCGATCCCGGTCTCTGTCCCTGTGTTCCTCCCTGGCGGTGGCGCGCAGCTGGGGTCCCGGGTTGTCAGAGGTGGGGTCCGAGTTCTGCCGCGGCATCTCGGGCCTCGGGGACGCGGCGCTCACGCCCTCGCTCAGCGCCGAACCCGTCTGGTCCTGCAGAGACTGAGAGCCGGACATGGAGCTGGAGTGGGTCTTCACTGGAACCAGGTGAGCCATCTGAGGGATGATAAATGCTTTGTGTTTATAGTGTTTTTCCTCACTCAAAGCTGCATCTTCTATCACCCTTTCATACCCATTCACACACTGCCAGCAGGAGACGGGAATCAAACCCCAAACCTTAGAAAGAACCTCAGAAAAAGGTTGAGCATGGCCAGGACAGAGATTCAGAAGAAGGTGAATGTTTTCAGAAAGAAAATATGGTCAAACTAGAAGAAGGAGAAGATGGATTTAAGTACAGCAGAGGAAGAAAGTAGGAAATTAAAGGTGCTATATGTAAGAAATGCATTATAATGCATTTCTGATGACCATGAAGCCTGTGGAGATGCGTTAATATGTAGACCGCTGAAAAGCAGAAAGGAAGTTATAGATCATTTTCTCAGCCAAGGTCCGCCAATATACACAATATACATACTGTATATGTGTATATATCACCTTCAAGGAGGTGTGGTTGGAGATTTTTAAAGAAGAAATGTGAAAGAGAAAGAGAGGAGAGAAAGGCACTTTTATTGCGTATTGAATTAAAGGCACAGGGAGAAAAATAGATTTTCTGTATTAATTAATCGATTGATTGAGTCACAACAAAACACACCCACTGTGCACACACACTCACACACACTCTCACACACACCTGTGGTTCGACGGGGCGGTGAATGGGTGGGGTGCGGGCAGGCTGCATGCCCCCGCTGCTGAAGGACTCGGATCGGGGAGGGAGGGAGGGGTCAGAGATGCGGTTGGACACTTTGTGCTGCAGCGCCGGCGAACTCTGTCTGTTCAGCTTAGATCGCTCCTCCACCTGCGACGGGGGTCACACACACCACGGTCACAATCTACCCAATCGCCACACTCTGAAGCGCCGAGGTTACAGCCTTAACATCATCCACCTCTGTGGGATGTGGGAAATAAATTGTTTTTCTATTCCCGTGGGGGGTTTAGTGTAAGGCTTTCTGATGTTGTTAAAGATAACAATTAACCAAAAGTCAAGCTGTGAACAAACAATGGATTGTAAAAGCAGGGGTCGGCATGAGGGGCACAGGATGACATGTGTGGGTCATAAAGAAAGTGGGTTGTCTTGTTGTAACTTGCTTTGATGTGACTGTATATATGTTTGAGCTCTCTGAAGCAACTTCAGAGAACATTTAGACCAGCTTCGGTGACAGATTCTCTCCTTCATGCATGAAGTAAAGACACGATTTAACCAACACCGATGACTCCAATGAAATTTCTTTCACAGGGACAACAACTGCGGTGAGGACTCAACAGATCGAAGATAAATCCAACTCAGACGAGTCGACTCGTGATCAATTTTGCACTCGTTTAGTTTTTTTTGAAGGAAACCACCGCCACAGACGCCGTCCCAGACTTCACAAATTCATAATCCGAGGTGATGACGGACACCACTGTTAAGATTTGGCTCCATGTGAATCACCCCTCTGTGTTTTGGATTATCCTCGTCTTTGATGCCAGAACCATCTGCTCATGTACGATATACCGCATGTGCCTCTACGCGTGTCCCACGTGAGGTCGACGAGTTAGGACGTCTGATGGTCTGTAGTCACTCTATAACCATGGTTCTCAAACTGTGGTACATGAAGGAAAATCTGAGAGTCGCCTCATCACTCCAGGGTCTCAACAAGTCAAATTTAAGACTTTTTAAGACTTTTTTAAACAAGACAATTTCAAATCCATACTGGCAAACTAGAGGGGTGATAGTCGACGACTACTAATGCTCCGCGCTGAGTCCATGCGCCCACATTTTTATGCCAATTTTAAAGCAAAATGTGCATAGGCAATGAAGGCCACTTTGGACATGTGGTGTGCAGCTGTGACCTTGGAAAGCACGTCAAGGTCACCCATCTTCGAACTTATTCAAGATACTTGTAAGAGGCATCCACAGTGCCAGTTTGGCAGCAATACAATAAATATTTGTTGAAAAGTGCCGGTTTTTGGCTATTTTTCAAGTTTCAAGTGCAGCTGTGACCTTGAAAAGTAGGTCAAGGTCACCCATCTTCGAACTTGTCCAAGATACTTGTAAGAGGCATGGTCAGTGCCAGTTTGACATCAATATGTCGAATATTTGTCAAGTTATCGTGTTGGCAAGCTCGTAAAGTGCCGTTTACACATTTCTCACATTTCCCCGCAAAAGAAACGCGTAAAAAATTCACGAAAAATTCAAAAAAAGGTTTTTGGACAAAACGAAAAAAACGCCTGGAGATATTCACCCACCAAACAATCCTGCAAAATGTGAAGGACGTACGCGCACAGGAAGGTATTCATTTTAGTCCGGACGGACGGAATGACAGACGGAACGGTGCGAATGCTATATGCTCCGCATCGCTCGTTGAGCGCGGAGCATAAAAAGTACAAAAGACATGAAGGAAAATTGTAGCCACAAATTGTTGAACTTGCAATTCCGGCTTAGCTGTGGGCTTTCGTTAAGTTTTCTCCGTTGCTATGCTAAGCTGTAACGCACCGTGGCGCGCACAGCACGCTAGCTAGTGGTGCTCGATAAATTCTCCCCGGGCAGCACAGGTGACCTGCTTTAGTTCCGTGTTGTAGTTCCGTTATCGCATCCTCAAAAACAGAAACATTTCAAAGCGAGACTGAAGTTTATGCACGTTTTAAATAAAAGTAACGTTAATAGATTTTTAAGACCTTTTGAAATTGTATGTAAGATCTTTTATGCGATTTTAGGAGAATTTAAGACATTTTAAGGCCTTAAAATCAAATCCAATTCCACTAAACTAGTCTGAAGCATAATGTGAGGAAAATGGTGCAAATGATCTTATTGGGATTAAATCCGGCTCCTGTGAAAAGTCCACAGCAGACGTGACATAATTACATCAGTTTGAGAACCACTGGTCTACAACGCACTACATTGTTTTGTACAAAAACAACAGATTTGATTCAAAGAAAAATGCACACGTGTACAGAAAACTGTGTTTGACAGTCGCCGTACTTTAGGCACTCGAGGGACACGAGCACCCGCCGAATATCTGTGCGTGAGGAACGCTCTACCGGCTTGCCAGGGTAATCAGATTATAGGATTATCTGCTGTGCGGCGAGAGAAGGCCTCCAAGGAATGCCCTCACTTGCCAAATCTCACCTTTTTTTTTTTTTTAACTACTCAACTTTCTGTGGAGGGTTAAGTCATGGCACAGAGCACAACATCAATAGCTTTTGCCTTTGGAACACGAGTTGAAAATCTACTAAGGGTTATGTAAGGCTGTGTACCCCGCGCGGCTCAGAACGACTCAAATCCTTGTTAGTCACCGGTTCGGGAGTCGATGTCTACAATGAGGCAACTATGGTGGCAGAGAAGTGCTTTGTTAGTCGGTCACGGTCGAGGAACAAAAACATGATTCAGGACGGTTTGATCCGTGGACGATCAGATCAGAAGGTTAGCGAAAAGCATCAGCCGACCTACGAGAGACAGGAGAGGAGCCAACGACAGAAGAAGAACCTTCTGGGTCTGTTTTTACACGACCACCCAAAAAGCTCTTCTAAGACAGACAGACTGAACGTTAGGTTATTTATGACCACAGCTGTGTCTATTTAAAGAAAGGACATTGTGTTAGACAGACAGAAGGACATCCATTGAGGGGGAAAATGATCCAATCACCACATCACCGAGATTGTATTTGATCGAGTGGTTGAGACAAACCTAAAGGAAGGCTTTCTCCAGTGATGTGGACAATGATATGTCCAGGAGAGGGTTTGCCATGGTGCATTCTGGGTTTGTGGTTAAGTGATTAGGGTAATATTAGTTGAAGCATGCATACGAGCACCTCTCCTTTAGATTCTAGCCTGAGTAGACAGATTGTAGATATTTGAGGGTAATGTGGGGGTGAGAGTGAAGCACTTGAACAATCTGGAGAGCAAAATATGTGAAAGGTCAGACACAGAAGACCTGCACAAGAGGCTGTTATCAGAAGGAGGTTGCCACTGCTGGAGAGAGATGGCTTCACCCCGTACCCCAAAATCTTGTGAAAAAGGGTTCTATATCTATATCTACATCTATTCTACAGAGAGCCAGCGAGTGCAGCCTGCAATGACGATGATCACTAACCAATTTCACAGCAGGGTTGGGAACTTGATTTGCTTCAGACTGCGATCTCTGGACTTGTCCTGGGGGCTGAGGGTGAGATTGAAGGGCCTTGGGCTGTAGGTCTGAAGACATTAGCCCCTGGGTGGCTCCCAGGAACCTGTCTCTACTCTTCTCTATGTGACTGCTGGCCCTCAGAGGGTTATGGTTGGGGAGTGGACTAGATGGGTTGGTTTTTCCTGGACTAGAAAGCTCATCGTGGCTCTTAGTCGGGCCTTTGGTGGGCCCTTGCCCTGCAGCAGGAGCGTGTTTCTGGGAGGGCCGTGGACTGAACTTCTGACTCAGTCTCTGGGCCCTAAACTCACGGACTTGCTGACTTATCTCCTGCTTCAGCCCTGGATCTAGGGATTCTCCGAGGTCTGCGGGGACACATATGTTGCTAAGTCGGGCCGAGAGGGGCGGAGGACCATGGGACTGGCTATGGGACTGTGTTCGTCTGGGAGCTTGATTTCTGGGTTGGCCCTGAGAGCCGGGGGACGAGGCCGGTTGATTGAACGACTGGTGATGTCGCAGTTGGGGCACGTTAGCATTAGCATGCTGCTGCTGCTGCTGCTGCTGCTGCTGCTTCGGTACCTAGAAGTCAGAGTCAGAGGAAGGTAAGGCCAAAAAACAAATACAGAGTGGACAACACAGAATCAATTCATTGTCAAGTACACTACCGTTTACAAGTTTGGGGTCACCTGTATAATTTATGTGTGCTTTCCATTAAAAGTCACACTTTTATTCATCAAAAGAGTTGATTTTCAAGGGTTTTCTAATCGTCCAATAGTCTTCTAATGCCATTAGCAAACACAACGTACCATTAGAACACTGGAAATGAGCCTCTATACACCTATGTTCCATTAAAAAACGTTTGCAGCTAGAATAGTGGTTGACCACATTAGCAATGTATAGTGTTTTTATGATTAATTTAATGTTAGATTCATTGAAAAAAGTAGCTTTTTTTCCCCTCAAATTTTTTTTTTCTCAAAATGATTATTTTTTTTCTCAAAATATTTTTTTCCTCAAAAACGTTTTTTTTTGTTATTTTTTTCTTTTCTCAAAATGTATTTGGAAAAGGGCCTCTATACACTTATGTACATATTCCATTAAAAAACAGACGTTTGCAGCTAGAATAGTCGTTTACCACATTAATAATGTATATGAGTGTTTTTATGACTCATTTAATGTTATATTCATTGAAAAAAAAAGTGTTTTTTCCTTCAAAAATAAGGACATTTCTAAGTGACCCCAAACTTTTGAACGCTAGTGTATGTGCAGACATTGTCGACTCCAGCCCCGCTGCTTCTCGTAAGACCTGTGGAATGATACTACCCATATGAGACATTAAATTAAAATTTCCAGATCACACACACACACACACACAGGGTAAAGACTTGCCTCTTTCGCCCAGGCAGGCTTGTCATTAGGATTGACGACATCTTTGTAGTGGTAAAGCTGTTTCTTCTCCGCTTGCCTTCCCTCCTGCTGCTGCTGCTGCTGCTGCTGCTGTTGTAGAGACACCAGGTAGGCTCTCTCCTGCTGGAGCTGCCTCTGGAGCCGCTCGGCTTGCCGCTGCTCCTCTATCTGCTTACGCTTGTACTCCTGGAGGGTTGGTGGTGGTGGTGGGGGTGAGAGGGTATGGAAAACAGAAGGCAAAGATAATTTAAATTAAGTCAGTGTTACAGCCCATTAATGATCAATGGGGAGATATGCATTAGTAGTTGCAAATATTGCAAGAAAAGTAATAAACTAAACTGACAGTTATCTCTCAAATTGTTCAGGTTCAGGTAAGCATTTGCAAATCACAGATCATGCAAAACAGATAAACAACAGTGGATATGGAACATAAACACACACACTTTCACAATAATCACAATCACAAAACACGTCCCCCGATGACAAACAATGATACCAGACACCAGGTGTGCGGGCAGCGAGCGCCTCGAGAGTAACCGAGAAGGTTGAGAGAATGAAGAGGGAAAAGGAAAACGACCTTCTGGAGGTGTTTGGTGTTTAGAGTCATCCCTTTGGCAGGCGGAGTCGCAAAGAGTGACAATGAACTGTTTTTTCAAATCCAAACTCTCGACTCATAGACCGTCCTTTTCATCTGAAGAGAAAGTCCTCAAAGTACAACTCCTGAAATTACAGATCTAGACCATTAACTCCTCAGATAAAAGTGAGTTAAGGTTCATTTCCCCATAGACTTCCAGTCAAACAGAGTTATTTGTTATAAAAATGTGGTCTATGGTGAAAACCCATTGGTATTCAACGATGAGGATATTCATCAGAGAGCCCCGGAAGGTTTTTTCTTTCAGACGACCATTTAAACTTTCCATTAAGATCAAAAGAACAATCTTTACTGTGACTTTGTTTTTCTTTCATTACAGAGTGAGTGATTTTCCAATTCCCAAATCATTTCGCCTGCACCCTCGGGGGGGGGGGGGGGGGGGGGAGTTCTTTGAGATCCAGCCAACTTTAGGGCTTCACACTTGCAAATAATAGTGATCTGAATACATTTCAGACAAAAGCGTCGCAGCAGTATGTTTCTTTCTCTTCAGGCCTGCAGCAGGTGCATGCAGGGGGGGGGTGAATGGTGGGGACCACACTGCACAGGTGAGGGGGGGGGGGTGGTAGGTACGTATGGTTACCAGCAGTAACGCCTGCTCCTGTAGTAGCTGCTGCTGGAGGATCTCTAACTGCCTCTGCTCCTCTTCCAGCTGTCTACGAATATACTCCTGAGCAGCACGTCAGCACAAGGACAGAGAAAAATCAGATAATCTTAACATCAGAGACACAGAGATGATGATCTCGTGACGGGTGGCGGCTGTGAATGATGGGAGTTAGAAGCCAGGTGAAGAAAGAGCAAAATGTAAATGTGATATAAAAAAGAATCAGGAAAGACTTTTAGGGTGAATTCCAATTCCTTGCTTAATCCTCAATCTTAACCCTCAATCTCAAAAATGCTCCCTCTAGTGCAAGTGCTGTCCTGATTCTCAGGAAAATTAAGTTGAGGGCCAAGTTTAAGGGCTGTATCGCCCTCAATATTGAGATTTTCCGAGAACACCCTTGGGAGCAAGGGCTACCCAGAATGCATTGCGTGTTTTCACATAAGAAAGATGGCGTCGAAAGCGGCGAAACGAGTGCGATACAAATGAAGTATTTTCTTTGTTAATAGAGATATACAAATGATGAAAACCATTGTATTATCTTAGTTTAGGCCCATATTATGGATTACTGACGTCATTGTTGCGTAACATTTATTTTTATTTTACGATCTTTTGTCAATAGCCGGCCGGTGCGGACAAGCGATCGTTTGTTATGGTTTACTTTTCAATAAGTCGTGGTGTGTGGTAACTGTCAGCTGAATATGTCCGTGGTTGTGGTATTTGTATGAGTATCATCTTATAACTAACTGACAACCTAATAACTTGACTGACAAACTGATCGTAATAAATAATCCTAACGTAAATGTGTTCTTCTTCTTCTTCTTTTTTTTTGGAGTTGACAGACTGGACGCAGCTTTCGCGTTATTCTGCCCCCTACAGTCTGAAGACGTATCTGCATTTAAGGGGTGTCCCATTTTTCTGAGTGACAAAATAACCCTCAACACTTGGTTTTGAGGGCCAGTTAAGATTAAGGGTTGAGATTGAGGGTTAAGATTGGAATTGGAATTGGCCCATAATCTCTTCTTCATCTTAATCTGAAAAATATGACTTTAAAATGGTATTAAACAGAAAAAAAAGTAGAAATTCTTTGTATGCAAGAGTTGAAAAAAGACAGACAGACGTCTTTGAGGGACTCAAGTTTAAGGACAAATGAGGGAATTCCATCTTTAATTTATCATCATCATCATAAAGGTGCACATTCCTGCAGCATCATTCTGCCCGTCCACATTTTCATAATTAAGAGGAAACCCCACCGACCTGCTCCCTCTCGGCGTGCCTCCTCTCCTCCTCCCTGCGGAGCTGCTCCATTTCCTCGTAGCGCCTCCTCTGCTCCCTCTCGTGCTGCTTCCTCAGCTCACGTTCTCGCTGCTGCTGCTGTCAGGAGAACAGAGAAGAAGAGGGAATATTCAGGGTGGCCGCACACACTCAATTCAAGAAGTCTAGTCTCAGCAGATTTCTAGTATTTTTTTTGCTTCGTAAATGGTAATAATAGAAGATTCTTATGCATTCATACACACACACACACTAGACTCTGAGTGGAGGGGTCATGTTAGTTGAATTGAGTCGTGATGCTAAGCCAGGCAAATCCCGGTGGGAACCCAGGGAGAACATAAAGATTATGGTCTAAGGATTTCCTTCTCTAAGCTGCTCTGTGGAATTACGAGAGGGACACCAGAGAAATGCTGTGTTTGTGTGTGTGTGTACTTGTGTATTTGTTGCATATTTAGGACATTCTCTGGTATTAAGAGTGACGTCGTTGTTGCCAGCGAGTCCTCATGTAGACTGAAACCTGGCCCTAATGAGGCAGAACCTCATTTCAGAGGAACTGTGTGTGTGTTTTTGGTGGTGAATGTCGTGTTTTCATTTGTGACAAAATTACAAAACTGCGGTAAATGATGTCATCACAAAACTCCCGTTTACACGAGGACGCTCGCGGGTAAAAAGTGCCTTTTCGTTTAGACGGTGACGGCGTTTTTGGGTTCTTAAAAACGCAAAAATCTGAATCCACCCTCCAGAGTGGAAAAGTCGAATACGCTCCGCCGTAGCATTTCCGTCTACACAAAAAACTCTGCTCGAATCTGCTCACGCATATGCGTTCACGTCACATACATGCGCCAGTATAGCAAAATAAAACAAACATGTTGGATTATTTCCATGCGTCGGACATTCAACCTGCTCTGGCGGGTCTAATAAACTTACAGGAAGAAGGAGGATTCTACGCATGCGCTCAGACATGGCGGTGTTGCGTCATAGTGTATCACAGCACCACCTAGCTGCCTGGCATGCATACCCAATCGAATAGCACACACTTTTACGTCACTGTACACGCGCAGATTTCCTCTCAAAAACGCTCGTCTAAACATGGAATAAAAAGTGAAGACGCGACGCAAACGCAGCCTTATATCAGGTGAGAGGAGGAGGGTGTGGACTGATGAGGAAACCACAACATCCAAGATGCAAATGCTGTTGATGGAAAACACACACAAATGTGCTTCTCTTTTACCAAATCTTTAAAAATTCTGTAAAAATTCAGTGAAAACCAAGTTACAAACAATCGGTATCGGGTTCCGATACAGACATAATTGACGGATCGGAAATCTCTGTAGTTGTATCGGAAATTTCCGATCCGTCTGTGTGTGTGTCTGCTGAAATTTCTCCACAAGTGATTCCCTGAATGCTCTGTTAGCTGGCTGCAAAAAGTGGAATGGGTTTCCTGAACCGAGGCTTGTCTCGATGAGACGCGGAGTAATGATGCACGACTCCGTTCAGGAAATCCGTTTCCACAGTTTACAGCCAGCTAGCAGGCTAGCATGATTGACCAGGAGGTAACCAGGAAGTTCAGCTCCGCAAACATGCAGCCGAGCCGACTTGATCCCAGCCGTCACCGTTTTAAACGCCTGCTCGCTGAGGAGAACAGTTCTGACAGCGGCATAAAAACAATGAAAATCACTCTATCATTGCCTGTTTAAAGGAGTTTATTAAAGCCCAATAATCAAAATGGTAATAACAATGATGATAAAATTGTGATAATAATATTAAAGCAAACAGAGCATCCATATCGGAATAGTATCGGAGTATCTGCAGCTATCTAAAGTCATGTATCAGGATCGGATCGGAAGTGAAAAAAGGTGGATCGGTGCATCCCTAGGATGAATGTAGTATTTAGGAGTTGAATCAGCTGTTTTTCATCAATCACTGCTGTTATACTGTAAAAAGTCTTTATTGTAAGATGCAGTCGATGCGGCGTGGTGGCCTTTTTTTAATCTTACCTCCTCCAGCCGCCTCCTCTGCTCCTTCTGCTCCTCGATGCGCTTCTGCCTCTCGGCCAGCAGCAAGCGCTTGTGCTCCTCGTTCTGCTGCTGCTCCAGCTGCTGCCGCCGCTGCGCCTCAGAGCGCTCCTTGTTGGCCAGCTGGAGGCGCAGGAAGTCCCGCCTCAGCGTCGACTCGCCGGGGATGTTGATGATGGAGCTGATGAGAGAGGGTTGCAGGAGGTCGGTTAAGTTATCTTTGGGTTTTTGGGGAAAGCGAGGTTATTTAGAAGTGTTTAGGACACTGACCTCGGTTCGCCCATTTCTCGTTCTTCATCCTCCTCTTCGCTGCCACTGTACTCGTACTCCGTCTCATCTGATGAGGAGAGTGGGAATAAAAAGAGTGCAAGTTTATCTCTTTTCACTTCATCTACTTTCGTTCATTACTAAACCGCTCACGATTTTTGTCGTCCCCCCACGTTCTCACTCCTCTCTTTCTTTTAGCGACTTTGAATACGAGTATAAATTGTAAATTCACCGCGTGCAGCGAGGCGGAGAACATTAGCTCACAGCTCATTCAGTCAAACGGCCGCTCAAAGCTCCGCGGCTTGTTTCTCCGAATGTGACAAATTGACAGCAGGAGGAAAGGTGCAGCCTCTGTAACGACTAAACATTTCTATACATCATCGCTGCTCTACTTCCACCCAGAGCAGTGTTTTGTTTTCCGGAGCAGCTAATGTAGTTTTCACTGCACAGTTCTGCGCACCCCAAGTGTCAATCCATCACTCAGGCGCTCCGTTTGTGTGACGCGGCGCTCGCCATCGCTCATACGCTCGCAAGACTTTTACTTTGTACGTCGGAGAGAGTCGTCCACATCTCAAACGTCAGGTCTTTTCTGGGTGATTTATACACAGACGCAGTTTTCAACGCAGGCCTCGTATCAGTGATGGAGATTCCTTGAGCAGTTTGTCTTTGAGCAGTTTGTCTTTCACCAAATCTGACCATTTAGAATGTTGTCATTCACTCACTCAATCACACATACAGGCTGCGATTATTAATCCAGTGAATGACTCTGTGAAAGTGTAAAATGCCATTAGTTGTTGTTTTTGTGGCTGTGAATCAGGATATGGACCAAATCTTTGCCAATTACATCATTTCCTCCAGGATTAATAAAGCACTCTGGTACAACACACACAAAAAAACGCAAAAATAAAACCGTAAAATAAAAACGCAAAAAATAAACCATAAAATAAATACACAAAAAAACAAGCACACAAAAAAAGGTTAAAAAAAACGCAAAAATAAAACCGTGAAATAAAAACGCAACAATAAAACGGTAAAATAAAAACCGCAAAAATAAAACCGTAAAATAAAACTGTCAAATAAAACCGCAAAAATGAAACCATAAAAAAAATACATGAAAATAAAAACGTAAAATAAACAAAAAAATAAAAACATTAACAAAAACACACACACAAAACGGTACAACGCTTAATCGTCTTTCAACTTGAAAGTTGTGTCGATTCCTGAAAACAGGATTATTGCTTATTATAATATATGTAATATAGGCTAATTTTAACCATAAAAGGGCCAGAAAATGTCATGCAACTAAGTCCTTTTGCCCATTTCTCCAGCATATCTTCCAATATCTGGCACTTATTTACAATTTACTGCATGTTAGAATACAGTTTTAACAATTTAGACACTGCAGTTGTACACAATCAGCAGATTTTGAGTTAAATTTGAAATTTTTCAGTTTCTCAATGTGCAAAATCAGGCCAAAAAAAAAAGCTGATTCGCCGGCTTCCTGAAACAGTGCAAGTGAAATTACCGTAATAACCACACGTTGGCTTTGAAGTGCAACTTCTCAGCTTTCAGAAACGGTTGGAATGGAATCATGATAGCACAAAAGTGCGCTTGTGCGCGCACGTGTCGTCAGCTGGGTTTTAAAGGGTTAAAAGTGATACAAGCATGTGTAAAATACATATATATATATATGACGCGTTTGTAACTCCATACACACATCACTTCCTCCCTCACCCCTCTCTCCTCTCTTCTTCTTGGTGCGGTCGATGTGGTCCTTCAGCTGGATGCGGATCTGCCTCTCGTTGGGCAGTTCTCGGATGAACGGGTGCTTGAGCAGCTGCTCCGTGCTGGGTCTCTGGCCGTGGCTCTTCACCAGGCAGCTCTCGATGAACGACTGGAACTTCTTTGACCTGAAAGCAAAGTCAAAAAAAAAAAAAATACCACATGTGAGCGAACATGATATGAATTTATTTATTTATTTATTTGTTTATATTATCAGGATTCACCACTCACCACTTCTTTGACTTGAGTCTGGGCGCAGGGTTGCGTGGGATGAGGAAGAGCGCCCTCATCGGGTGCATGTCGCAGAGCGCTGAGGAGAAAGTTACCAAATATGGGCGTGTTAGTGGAAGTGTTTCCTAACCAATTGTACTAAACATTATCTTGGCATAAAGTCAAAGCCAGCCAGAGTCTGCTCTCATGCAATTGATGCACGTCGTCAATACTGATAACACTAATGTGTGCCCACGTGTGTGTGTGTGTGTGTGTGTGTGTGTGTGGAAATGATGATAATTATAATAGCAAAAATCCTTATTGTGTTACATTAAACTTTCTTTACATTCGTTCTTTTCAAAGTTGCAAATGCAAATAAAGGCACAAAGTTGAAAAACGCAACAATAAAACGGTAAACTAAAAACGCAAAATTAAAACGATAAAATAAAAACACAAAAATAAAACGGTAAAATAAACACAAAAATAAAAAACGCAAAATTAAAACGGTAAAATAAAAACGCAAAATTAAAATGGTAAAATAAAAACACAAAAATAAAACAGTAAAATAAAAACCGTAAAATAAAAACACAAATAAACAAGCACAAAAACATTAAAAAAACGCAAAAATAAAACGGTGAAATAAAAACGCAAAAATAAAACGGTGAAATAAAAACGCAAAAATAAAACGGTAAAATAAAAACACAAAAATAAAACCGTGAAATAAAAACGCAAATATAAAACGGTAAAATAAAAACGCAAAAATAAAACGGTAAAATAAAAACGCAAAAATAAAACGGTAAAATAAAAACACAAAAATAAAAGCGCAAAAATGAAACGGTAAAATAAACACAAAAATAAAAGCGTAAAAAAACACAAAAACAAAACAGTACTACGCTTAATCGTCTTTGAACTTGAAAGTTGGGTTCGATTCAATTACAGCTCCAGATAAGTTGTATTTGACCAGGATTGAAGACCTGATTATAACGATCTTCTGCAGCAGCATTATACAGAATCGTGTGTTTTAGAGCAGGTACGTACGTGGAGCTCCTTCAGCCATCTCGATCGCCGTGATTCCCAGTGACCATAAATCGCTCTGCAATAATAAAATAAAAACAGACACAGTGCAAACAAATTAACTGTGATAAAGGAAAGGAAGTCAAAGGAAAGGGAAGGAAAGGAGGCCGTTCACGCACCTTGAAGTCATACGTGGCTTCGGGGTTCTCGTCGCACGCGATGACCTCCGGCGCCATCCAGTACGGCGTCCCGATAAACGTGTTCCTGCGACCTACCGTCCTGTCCAGCTGCGCCGAGACGCCAAAGTCCACTACGGAGGGTTCAAACACACACACAATTCTTCCTCATTTATTCAGTTTGGTCATATTTAGTTTAGTTTTCAAGTAAAGGACACGCGGCTGAAACTTTAAACCTCCCTCCCGATCCTAAAGTGGCGTTATCAAGCGAGGTAGGATGACAGACTGACCTAGTTTGACCTCGGCGTTCTCCGTCAGCAGCACGTTCTGTCCCTTGATGTCTCTGTGGATGACCTTGTGCTGATGGAGATGAGTCAGACCCTGCAGAAAGCGACACAAACATTATTATCCATATCAATATTAGAGAGCGGCAGCACTATCGTAGGCCGTATTCGCACTTAAGCTTCATCTCGTTTCTCCACCGGGTTTTGCAATAATTGTAACGATAACAGGTCGGTAAACAAAGGTAGAAGTTATTTCTACCGTGTTTCTGAAGTCATATCCAGGTAAAAGCTTGTGCAATACCTGCACACGAAAGTATTGCTGATAATTAACATAGAATCGAGTTAAAAAAGACTCAAATGAATCATCACAGTGTGCCGACGTGGCAACGACGTACCCGCAGAATCTCTCTGCAGATGTAAGCCGTCCACTCCTCCTTTAGAGAGTTGCCCTTGGTGTTCTTGATCAAGTCCGTGACCGAGCCGGCTCCACAGAACTCCATGACCAGCTACACACACACAGAAGAAGAAAAATGATTAGTTATTATTACTGGATTATTAGTTGCTCTGCATGATGAAACAATCTGGCTTGGGATGGGATGTGTTTCAAAAATAAACTCTTTAGCTTTCACATTAGCCAAGTAAACATCAATAATTTATCAATAAAAATGTGGAGCAGTGGAGAAACGGAGCAGAGAGCATAGAATTTCATCAAAATATCAGATTTTGAGATAGATGGTAGAAGTATTTTATTGGAAATATGTTTTATGCGGTTTCAAATTTCAAGTTTCTTGACTTTAAACTGTTAATACTTACTCAAAAGTACATTTTCTGGCCCTTTTATGGGGACAATAAGCAGGGAAAAGCAGGGAAATAAAGGCCAGACAGACATTTTGAGGCTCAGGTGTTAAAGGGTTAACTTTCACTCGAGAGAATCGCAGTATTTATCACGATCATCATTATACTACGGTCATATACTGACTCAACAGGGTGACGGGATCACACGAATGAACCAGGACCAAACACAATGAGTCCTTTCTGTTCTCTCCTCCCTCTTTAGCTTCTTTCTCCTCCACCTCCCTTTCCTTTCCTCACATCCTCCTCTCATCTCATCTCTCCTCTCTCCTCCACTGCATTACAACCCTACAGTTCTGCAGCCAGAATCTCAGCTGGTCACTTCTGGCTCTGCTTCAAGCTCCCTTCATCACTGCTCAGGTTTATAAAGAGAGAGAGAGAGAGAGAAAGCCAAACCCATTCACATCCAGTCTAAGCGTAATCTATGGAAATCACTGCAAAATGACACAATAAATGTATACAATGTGTATTACTGTGTGATCTCTTTGTGTGTCTGTATACGAGAGAGAAGGGGGTTTGGCTATATATTACTCACTACTTCCTCTTTCCTTTTAGGTCTTAGTCGTGATAGACAGAGCTTGAAGCAGAGCCATATATATATATATATATATATATATATATATATATACATACACACACACACACACACATATATATATATATATATATGGCAACCTTGAGTGTCTTGAAAGGCGCCTTAAATATAATGCATTATTATTATTATTATTATTATATACACACACATATATATATATACACATATATATATACATATATATACATATACATATATACATGCATACATACATATATATCCATATATATACATATATATATATCCATATATAGCCATATATATACAGATATACATATATATATATACATATACATATATATACATATACATATATATATATATATACACACATACATATATATATATACACACACATAAATATATACACACATACATATATATACACACATACATATACATATATATATATGATATATATACACACATATATATATATGATATATATACACATATATATATATACATATATACACACATATATATATGTATATATACATACACATATATACACATATATACACATATATATATATATATATACATATATACACTGTATGTACTTACAAATAGTATATGATATACAGAGTGCTTGTGTAGGAGCACATAAGACAAAGCCAACCAACCACAAACTCATTCATAACCCTTTATATACAGTACACACATTACATATTCCAGCGCATGCTAACCTTCAGTCGGTGCACGCGTGCGTGAACAAAAAAAATAAAACTACACTTCTTCGACGCGACTTGTAAAGAATGAAAAATGGAAACCGGCTTCTCTGTGTTCCGCTCTGACAGACTCTTTCTCTTCACAAACACACACAAAAATACACAAATGCTGGAGTTTTTTTTTTTTTTTTTAAATCGTGACTTTGCGCATCACAGCCTGATATGGAAGCTGTTCAGCGGCCTCTGAATGTTAGTTATTCAGAGGGTGGTTCCCCGTACACCTCCTTATACAGGTCCCACCATCGGTTGTTTTCAACATCATTTATTCAGTTGCGTTTCTGTTACGCAAGTATGTATTTTTAACGGTGAACAACACTCACCCATAGCTGGTCATCGATGCCCGGGGGGTTCTTCTTGATGAAAGCTCCGTAGTAGGTGGCGATGTTCCGATGGTGGCTGTACTTCTTCAGCATGTTGATTTCCGCTTTAATCTCCTCTTCCTCGTCCTGGCAGACGAGAGAGAGAGAAGAGACACGTTTACCTCAGGAGAACGTGAAAGGAAAGCGTGACCTCTAACTTGTGACTTTGACGCTTATAATGAATGGAGAGGAGTGCACGGACTTCAAAGAAAGAAGTTTGAAAGAAAAACCTCTTATTTGTTCTCTACTCAATCAGGAAATGATGCATTGATTATTTAAATTTAGCACTCATTGGTGAAGAAAACGCCTAATGACTTTCTATACTAGCAGCTCATTCAGTTGTGTTTTTGATCTTTAATTAACACAGTCATTCATCTCCATACACACCGTGTTCGTGTACATGTGCTCTCACTCATTCATGCATCTTTTAGATCTTTCTTGCTTCATTCCTCGCAACAAAAACCTCCTCATTGTTTTGCCCGGCAGCTGATTCTCGACACAGCAGCGTCGGGCGAAAACCACGTCTAAAAATAGCAGAGGCTCCCTCCTGCATCACAGACACTAACACACTGCCGTCGCTAATAACTCCGACTCATTTTCTCTCCGACACATCACACACACACACACCTGCACTGGGACTCATCAATTAGATGACATGCTCGCGTATGGCTCTTACCCCGGTGACATCCATGACCTTGATGGCTGCCAGCTGCCCCGTCTTAACATGGCGACCCTGTGGGAAGAAGAGGGAAATCTGTGTTTAGTATTCACTCGAGAAACTGCAGCACATTCTGCAAAACGGTCTAATCAGTGGCTAATGCAATACTGTAAGTCCACGCGACTTTCGAAAGATGCACCGTTTCAGAAATGTAGTCATAAAAGGAGTCATAATACTGAAATACTGGCTTCCCTGCAACAATGGTAGCGCAGTGTATTAGCAGTTAAAATGTTCGTATAGAGTCGGCAAACTTTATTTATATTTCGTTTTGATGTTATGGGCTGTTGCTGCAGAAGAAGAGTTAATCTAAAGGCCCGTTTATCCTCCATTTTACAACCACCCGTCACAGATATCCGTCAATACCCTTCATGCACCTTAAGCACTGAAATGAACGCAAAGTACAGACGGAAGGCACCATCCGTCGAGTAAAAATGGGTATTAAGACGTCAAGGTACAGCTATGGGATGCAAACGCCAGACGTTACCAAACCTAAAAGGCCTTGGTAGTCCTCTCAAAAATGTCTCAACCTGAAGAGAGAAACGAGGCTTTGCAGTGAAGAGACATTTCGGATATTCGCTCAAACTTGGGACAGGAAAGTTTTAACTCGTAACCTTAAATAAACACAATCCACAGACAATATTTCAGGCCAGACAGATGCCTGGGGACGCCAGGAGGCAAAAGAAGAACCAGGTGACTGGATCCTGAGGGGGGGTGACTGGAAAGCCCAGGTGGATTCGTTTGCAACAGAGCATCTGTGGCTGTGATTAGCTAACAGCACTAGCGATGCTGAAACTCCTGAAGGCTATTACTTCCACCTCAACTGATTAGCATGTTATAGTCAAAGCAAAAAAAAAAAAAACAGCTCAGCAGCAGAGGCACAAACAAAAGAACAACACTTGCTCAAAACAAGGGCCGCACTGTTTTCCTGGTGGAACTGTTAAAAAACCAGATGGCATTAAAGGGTCTGGCGCTAAAGTGGCTCCTCAGGGCTTTAATCAAAGGGCCATTCTGATAATGAGCACTGCAGCCAAAACACAAGTGAGGAGTAAGAACGGATAAAATGTGGATGGTTTTTATTGCAGCTCAGTGGAAGTAACAACATCTCTGCACCCTGACACTGCTAATTCATCACTGCAGTGAAGGCTTGTGAAACCTTATTTTACTGGATTTTATTAATTAACTGGATTATTTTACTTTAAAGCTCACACAGAGTGGTCCTGTTGCACATATATGTTAGTTATGGAGGTCTACTTTCATACATTAACTTGTTTTTATGCTCAAAAACCTCCTAGTTGCTGTAAACGAGCAGATAGAAATCCTCTTTTCTGACGGTGTTCATCAGCCGTGATGTTTCAGAGTGAACTTTCACCCCCAGAAGACAGAGTCTTGTGATTGGCCAGTACTATTCAGCACACCAGCTCTCAGAAGCGCAGCTCCTCCCTCTGGAACGGTGGATGCACTGCTGATGATTATCAAAACATTGTTTTAACAGTGTTTTAAAATAGATTCGTCACGACTCCCCGCCACAGTCCCTTTGACGACCTTTGACCTGGAGTCAGAAGACACTGTCGCTCGTGAAACACCTCCACAACGGACGTTATTCTTCTTCTGAGGTTCAATGTACGCAACCGGATGTGCCCGGACTAGTGCCCGGAGCAGGACGATCTGCTGTTCAGGAGAACCGGTGTTTACGTAACTATGACGGGATTTTTCAGAGATCTCATTGAGCCCGAGATTACTATAAAACACAGCGTTCTCAGAAATGGCTGAACTGTTTGTTTTGAACCTTCAGGGCTTCGTAAACAAGGTAATGACGCAGATACACACCAAAAAAACAGCGTTAATAGGAACTTCCGGCCGAGTTCCGCTTTAACACAACACTACGCCATTTGAATTTATTAACATGAGGTAACCTGGTGTTCAGTCTGTGGGTGAGATTACATATCTAATAATAATTGGATCAAATAAAGCTGAAAACAAATTTCTTGTTTATTATGCTTCAAAACGCTGCAAAATGTGTTTTTAATCTGATAAAGACATCATATTTCCCACAAGGTACTTGTAATTTAACATTAAATGAAGTTCCTTAATTGAGAGAGGGACATTTATAGTCTTATTAAACTCTATCCTCTGGAGTTAAACTCAAATAATTTCTAACCCGTCTGCTTTATTGCGAATCTACTGTGTCACCATCCAGCAAAATTGAAACCAAGCACCACTGAATGGTTAAATTCTGTGACACACACACACACACACACACACACACACACACACACACACACACACACAGAAGTCCAAATTCTGTGTGAGCAAAAGAGCCGCAAAGATTGAAACAGGGATTTCTCATTAGGATCAGACTGCCCCAATTCCACAAGCACAAGGACTGGCTTTGTTGAAGAGCCACAAAGGGATTACAGCCACTTACAAGGCAGAAACTCGGACACACATACTTGTAGACACACACACACACAGACACACACAATGCACAGAAAGACGACAACTCCTCACACACACACACACACAGACAGAGGAATCCTTACAAACACCCACACATCTGCAACACAGACAGAGGAAGGAGGCGAGATAATGACACAGGGAGTTCAATATTAGAACGTGAATATCAACCAGCGCTGCCTCTGTGATTCGTTCCTCTGAGACACCTGACGACAGACCACACAAGAAAATGCTCTGCGTTCTAAGGGTTCATGATGAAAGATAAATAAAACACACAAACGATTTGACGTAATTGTCACCAGGACGAGCATTTTTTGAGCCCGTTCATCCCTTCCTCCACTGGTTTGTGTTGCCTGCTTTGGCTCTCTGACCTAGATCTGCAGTTCCTCACTCGCTCCCTGTGGCTCTAACTCACTCGCATCCCTCTAATGCTCTCTCTCACCATCTAACCCTCTTAACTTCTCACAGTCTCCTCATTACGCCTTTCATTATTTTCACCCCTTCCTCTCTCTCTCTCTCTCTCTCTCTAAATGTCTCGGTTACTTACTTACTTCCCTCCACAGCTCCGTCATGAACAGGACTTACTGTCGCCGTGAACACCAGTGGCAGACAAACAACATTCGGCTGTGAGCTTGACGACACAAATCACGGCACTTCCTGCAAACTTTGCCTCTTGCGTTCTCTCTGAGCCACAAAGAAAAAGAAGAAAAACATAGATTTATAGATATCGAAACGGATGTCTAGGTCTACTTCGCCATATTTACCCTCCTCAATAACACACACAGGAGCAGACTGCGACAGCGCTGTCACCACCAAGTCGGGTGTACATAAGCGATAGCAGACCAAATCGATTGTTGAAGGGCCCCCATGCTGCGATGGAGACAGCAAACTGATGCCCAGGCTTATTTCCAATCAGCCTTCAGGCAGACACATCACTGTGGAGGGTTTATTACGCCACATCATCCTGACAGGTCCATGTTTGTTACACTGCTGTCAAACTGCCTTAGTAAAGATAACATTCTTTCATGAAACAAAGTCAAGTACAGTAAAAAAAAAATGTCCTATAATATAATATATTATTCAATTTATCGAGGTACATCATCAGATGGTGGGAGGGGCGGCCCTGGAGCTAGTCAATGTAGCTACATAGCGTTCAGAAACGCACAGTACATTATTAAAAGACAGCGTCTAGCATGAAAAAAAAAACATCTTTTAATCCCTGTGTGTGTAACGTACGACATTAATGAAAACTCACCCAATAAGAAGATAGAAGGTGAAAAAGAGGTTAGCATAAAGTCCGCTAGCTTAATGCTAACGCTAGCGGATTTCCGTTAGCAGAGCAGAAGTGACCAGTAGCCTCCGTCTTCGTTAAGAAGTACAGCCACGATTTAGTGATTCTGCGTTTTTTTCCTAGTCATATATTTATATTATTTTTATTATTTAATATCCTTATTTAATAGCTCAGCCTTGTTTCCTTACACTATAAATACCATGTGCATACTGTGTATATTCTGCAGACCGGTTATAATGTACATTCTACATTCTATTTTTAAACCTATTTTTATAGTCAGTGTTAATATCTTTATATATTGTACTTTATATATTCTATTTCTTTTTGGTAATGCATGTTTATTATTTATTATCCTTATCTTTATTGTCTTTCTGCTGTAACACTGGAAATTTCCCCACTGCGGGACGAATAAAGGACTATCTTATATATATATATATATATATATATATATATATATATATATATATATATATGTGTATATTTGTATAATCGGTTTGTGCTGGGCCGACTTGTTGCCAAATGTGCCGTGGCGGCTCCTTCTTCATCAACACTGTGACAACTGTACAGAACGATGGACTTGACACGGTTAGCTAAATTAGCTCGACGATCACATCGTTAGCCGTGTCCCATAATGCATTGCACGTAGCTAGCTTACAACAGAACAGAACGATTCACAGACACATAATAAAACACCTCGTTGGCTGCGTGCAATTGTCCGTGAAACTGAAAAGGTGATTGTCCTCGACGCCGTTCTTTATCCTTTGCTTGACAAACTTTAAAACGTAAAATGTTCGCGAGTGATCCCGAAACGATCGCGGGTGCGATGTTGACATGATGACAGTCCGTCCATCAACTGTCACGAAGCCGGCGGAAGTGCGTGACCGGAAAACAGTGACACTACATCTCTTCAAAACAAAAGCGAGAACAAGCTTATGATACATTAATATGGAATGTAAATAACTATATGTATGTATATATATATATATATACATACATATATACATAAATGCATAAACATGTATATATAAATATATACACACATATACATATATATACACATATACATATATATATATATATATACACATATATATATATATATATATATATATATATACACACATATATACACATGTATATATGTATATATATACATATATATATACACGTATATATGTATATATATACATATATATATATACATATATACACATGTATATATGTATATATATACATATATACATGTATATATATACATATTTATATACACATATATACATGTATATATGTATATATATACATGTATATATAGGTATATATATACCTATATATACATACATATATATATATATATATACATATATACATATATATACATGTATATATATACATATATACATATATATACATATTTACATATATACA
Organism: Microchirus variegatus; assembly: GCF_963457635.1. Taxonomy (NCBI): domain Eukaryota; kingdom Metazoa; phylum Chordata; class Actinopteri; order Pleuronectiformes; family Soleidae; genus Microchirus; species Microchirus variegatus. The sequence goes on from NC_139808.1 coordinate 28,931,623, forward strand.
TATATACATATATACATATATATACACATATATGTATATATACATACATAAACATATACATATATACACATATATGTATATATACATACATAAACATATACATATATATGTATATATATATATATATACATATACATAGTTCATCGCTGAATTTTACAGTGGTGTGACCAAGCTGCAAGGTCAAAAGAAGCCAAGAAATTTGCATATCCTGCCAGTGTTTCTGTATGTCTTAGCTCATTTACTACAAATCTCATTACATGGGGGACAATTTTCAAAAATTAAGATGAATGTTCCCGCTTCTAATTTTCTTCCCTACACTTTAGTTTTCCAACAGTTGCACAGTTGAACAGCAAAACTGTAAAAGTACACAAATTAGTGCCATGTTCTGTATGTAATGTTACGTAAGCCTTTATCTATACAGACTGCGTGGTTTACCATATCTGCTCAACCCTTCCTGGGGGGGAAACCCCTTGTTGATACCACCACAGCTGACGACAACAAGAGTTTAAAATGATTTTTTTTTTTTTTTAACACAACACTGTTTTCAATTTAGCCGTCTGGGCCTTCAGACGACTTAGTCATCATCGATGACTTATCTGCCAGACGGTGGAAAAAAACAAACAAAAGCTGAAGCATACGGCTGAAAATAACATACACTCACTCACTCTGCAAGGAAATGGGTCATGGAGTATAATCCTAATCTGACCTGCGATGATAATCCACACAAAGTAAACATCAAACAAAAAAGACTGGATGTCATGTCGGCATGGTAACAGTATCACAGGAGAGAAGTGGGTTACGGGGTGTGTGAGGCCCCTGGGCTTTGCCTCTATATGTCCTGTCTATATATAAAAGGGAGATTGCCCACTTCTGTCAAACACACACACACACACATGCCGAACTAGTTCAGTGTTAACGTTAAGGTCCAGGGATTTTTTTAGATAAGCAGTGTTTGTGACTGCACACACTGGTATCAACACACCCTCTGATTCTCCCGCTCAGCTGCAGGTGTCCGAGCACGTCCGAACAAACACTGCGGACGCGGTTCTGCTCGGAGAAATCCAAAGAAATTGTGGGGGTAACGCTCCCAGACACACCTCACTGCGGCTCGAACACACACAATCACACACATGGGCAAGAGTGTATGTGTGTGTGTGTGTACACATTACAACGCTGTTGTGGAATCAGCGAGGCAGTAAATAAAAGTGACAAAGGCCTCCATTCCAATCTGCGAGCGCACCGCCCAAGAAATATATCCCAGCACCTCGAGGCGAGGAAAAGGACGGGGAGGACGGATTGAGACGGAAAGAGATTTAAACGATGGAGAGACGTATACAAGCAAGTTTGCGGGGAGAAAAACACAGGAGGTCGTGATGATGGGAAAGAAAGAGGGGAAGATGGGAGGGTGGAAAAGAGCAGGAAAGAGAAGCCCACCTTTGCAACAATAATAGAGCAGTGTTTCCTAAGGGAACTCTGCCCTGCCATGTTTTAGATGTTGCCCTGCTCCAAAAACACCTGATTCAAATAAATGCTCGGCATCAAGCTCTGCAGAAGCCTGATATCCAACTTTTGTAAAAAAAAAAAAAAAAAATCAAATAATTGAATGTTTCAACTTTTGTTAAAAAAAAAAAAACTTTTTTAACTTTTGTCAATTTTTTTTTCAAAAAATTAAATGTTTCAACTTTTGTCCAAAAAAATTCAAAAATATTATATTTCAACTTATATCATTTTTTTTCATTTATATTTCAACTTTATTTCGACTTTTGTCATTTCTGTTTTTAATATATATTTCAAATGTTGTCATATATATATATTTTTTTTATATTTCAACTTGTGTCAATTTTTTTTCTCCAAAAAATTAGTTTCAACTTTTGTCCATTATTTTTCCAAAAATGTAATGTTTCATCTGAATCAGGTGCTTTTGGAGCAGGGCAACATCTAAAACATGGCAGCATAGTGTTCCCTGAGGACCAGGGTTGGGAAACAATGTAATAGAGAATAGACTCTGAATGAAGCCGGATTTATCAGCGATTTATCAGCCTATTGAAGATGTGTGGGCAAGATATATATATATATATATATATTAGATATATAGAGATATATAAGCTATATATCATCTAAGATCATTCTGTGTGTTGTTTTAAAGACATGCAAATGGCCATTATTGACTTATATGGATGACTTCGCAAGAAACAGGCACCAAAAGTTGTCGCTCACGTGACGTTATAACCGCTTGGTCCATAAAAATGTTAAAAAACTGTTCTCGAATGTCTTTGTTTTCGTCCACAAACCAAAATGATTCACTTCTAATGATTTCTTTGTTATGTGGAGCAAAGAAACGAAGAAAATATTCGCATTTAAGAAGCTGAAACGATCAGAAATCTGGTTTAAATCATGAAAAAAAAAGCTTCAAATCGATGAATCGATGATTAAAATAGAATGATGAATGGATTTTGACTCGAGTGACAACCTTTAAAGACACATTGCCTCCATTGTGGTTGTACTTAAACTATTAAAATCTCATTTTTAATAAAAGATATGGACTAATTACAGCCAGAATATCAGCCACCGCTACGATCAAGACAAGAAAAGGACGTGATTTTGGACGTAAGGTCAGAGAAAAGAGTGCAAGTTGGACTTTGATTCGACTAAATAAGCTTAAAAAAGGACTATAATTGCCTCAAAAGTCAGTGAAAAACCTATATAATTGGGACAGCACTGTCTTCTCCAGCCCAGCAATGGTGCAAGTTCATCACTCAGTCAGCAGTGTTCACGTTTACAGCGCTGACGTGGTGGTGGTGGTCCAGACAACAAGCAGATAAACAACAACGGGGGGAAAAGAGTCCGAGTGGAGGAGGAGGAGGAGGAGGAGGAGGAGGAGGAGGAGGAGGAGGCAAAGGGAAAAAGCGGCAGGTTCAGCACATCGGCCGTATACGCTCCAGCAGCTCTGGAGGTCAAACACACGGCGAAGCTGATTTACTGTACTGACTGAAGGTAAGAGAGGGAAAAATAAGGTAAAGAGAGGTAAAAAAAAAAAAAGAGCTGAGAGAACCAGAACATGAAGACGGCAAGGAAAGGAAAGTGAAAAGAGGTGGATCTCAGAGGAAAGTGTACAGTAAGAGGGATAGAATAGGAAAGAAAGAGACAAAGAAAAGCTGAGAGAGATTGTTGTTGACATCAGGCTCCGGTAATTGACCCTGGTTTGGGTGGCAGGAGTGAATTGTGGGTAAGTAGGACATGTGGCCTTGGGGAAGAGAGGGATGTGATGTAGCCTAATGAACACACTGCCAGATGCGTGTGTGTGTGTGTGTGTGTGTGTGTGTGTGTGTGTGTGTGTGTGCACATCCACAGTTCCCACGTTAACAGCCAACATCCTCCTCCTCCCTCAGCCGCCGTTCACAGTTCATTCAGAAGGACTGTGGAGATGGAAGTGAGCGTTCAGTGCAGTCGATGTGAATTAACACGACGACGCGACGTGCAGCGAGGACACGGAGTCAAACGTGTGGGGGGGGGGGGCAGCTGGTCACAGACAAACACAGATTACACACAGTTCATTTAGTTCAGTTATTCTCAGTTTATTGACGACGTGATGTTAGAAAAACTAGAAGCACGCGAATGTGGTGTTATGACATGTATGTTAATCTCAGAATTCTGACTTTTTCCTATAATCTCAGAATTGTGATTTCTGTAATCTCAGAATTGTGACTTTAATCTCAGAATTGTGACTTTTTTTCTGTAATTTCAGAATTCCAACTTTAATCTCAGAATTCAGAAATTTTTCTGCAATCTCAGAATTCCGACTTTAATGTCAGAATTCCGCCTTTTTTCTGTAATCTCAGAATTCCGACTTTAATCTCAGAATTGTGACTTTTTTCTGTCATCCCGGAATTATGACTTTTTTCTTTAATCTCAGAATCGTGACTTTAATCTCAGAATTGTGATTTCTGTAATCTCAGACTTGTGACTTTAATCTCAGAATTGTGACTTTTTTTCTGTTATTTCAGAATTCCGACTTTAATCTCAGAATTCCGACTTTTTTCTGCAATGTCAGAATTCCGACACTTTGCTGCAATGTCAGAATTGTGACTTTTTTTCTGTTATTTCAGAATTCCGACTTTAATCTCAGAATTCCGACTATTATCTGCAATGTCAGAATTCCGACATTTTATTGCAATGTCAGAATTCTGACTTTTTTTCTGTAATCTCAGAATTCTGACTTTTTTTCTGTAATCTCAGAATTCCGACTTTTTTCTGCAATGTCAGAATTCCGACTTTTTTCTGCAATGTCAGAATTCTGACTTTTTTTCTGTAATCTCAGAATTCTGACTTTTTACTATAATCTCAGAATTTTGACTTTTTACTTTAATCTCAGAATCGTGACTTTAATCTCAGAATTGTGAAAATGTGAATACGTCCACTTTCACGTGATAAATTGAAACCACACAGCTGCACTTTGTACAGAGTCGCTGTCACAGTGGCTGAGTAAGTACATAAAAGCTCATATGGTCCAGGTGTGTGTGTGGGGGTGTGTGTGTGTGTGTGTGTGTGTGTGTGTGTGTGTGTGTGTGTGTGTGTGTGTGTGTGTGTGTGTGTGACTGGTGAATATTTTAACAGTGTATGAAGCACTTTGCCCCCTGAGGAGGAGCAGAGTGGATGTGTTCTGTCATCAGAAGAATAATAAAATAAAAAAAGCTTTTTGTTTCTCTGGATTCTGCACGGAGACAGCTGAGTCATGAAGAGAAGGTACACACACACACACACACACACACACACACACACACACACACACGTTTACATGTTTGTGCGTTCCTGTGTGTTCACGTGACCGTGACATGATTAGTCGCCCCCTCGCCTTGTCCTCGCATCCGTCCGAGAGAAAAATAAATCACGTCCTTAGGCTAACCCGAGTGACACGGAGCTGTGATTTATCAATTAGCCAATCAATAAGTCTGTCAGTCAATAAGTCTCCATGACAGTCTAATGGTAAACTATTGGGCCAATGTGTCGTCACGGCAACCGCGTCACATGACGTATAAGGATCAGAACTCCTGTTTTGAAGCTTCCAGTTCTGCATTTGGCCACGGCCATGTTGACTTCTACTGAAGACCTGAAATTAGCAATCTAGACAATTATGAGCCGCAGCTAACGCAGCTAATCTGTCAAGTATTTTCTCCATTTATCAAATTCTTTGGTCCAGAAAATGGCAGACTTTTTTCTGTTATCTCAGAATTGTGACTTTAATCTCAGAATTTTGACTTTAACCTCACAATTGTGACTTGCTCTGCAATCTCAGAATAATGGCTTTAATCTCAGAATTCTGACTTTGTTCTGCAATCCCAGAATTGTGATTTATTTTCTGTAATTGTAACTTTAGTCTCAGACTTTTTTTTTTCTGTGACATTTTTTCTCTGTAATCTCAGAACTTTGACTTTTTTCTTTAATCTCAGAATTGTGACTTTTTTCTGTAATCTCAGAATTCAGACATTTTTTTTCTGTAATCTCAGAAATCTGACGGTTTTTTTTTTCTTAGAATCCTGACTTTATTCTCAGAATTGTGAAAATGTGAACACGTCCACTTCCCGACTCCATGGCAACACGTGATGATGAGGCGATGAGTGCTTCCTCATTTCAGAGAACTGCAAATTCCCAAAACCCCCATCAAATATTCACGGGCATCAGGCAGAAAGAGAGAAAGCAGAGAGACAGTCAAGCATGATTTAAAAAAAAATAAAAAAATAAAAATTGGGGAAAAAAGGGGGGCATGGCTTAATAAAGGGAGAGAAGAATATTCATGATGGAAGCAGATGATGAGAAAGAGACTGAGAGAGGTGGAGAGGGAATGTGATTAATTATTCAGTATTACCCATGTTCTCTATTTATAGCCCTTTTAGAGCAGGCAGTAGCTTTATACATACATATATATATATATACATACATATATATAGTATGTATACACAAGAGCTGCTCACCCACAAAGTTTTAAAAGAAAAAACAGGATTGATGAGGGAAACACGAGGGAGGAGAAAGTGAGACGGAGGCTAAAACGATCTTTTCCGCCGCAGCCGCCCATACATCACTGTCCTCAGGTCAAAACTCTTTATGAATTTGTAATAATCCAGGAGGCAGAGGGTTTTAATTAAGGCGGAGCGAGAGAGCGGCGAAGGGGGCAGATCGCTATCATTTAACCAGATGGAGCCACAGAGCAAATTGTTGATAAAAAACCCCGTTATCTCTTTCTCGCAGACACACACACAACTGCAGCAGTTATGTGGTGCATTACTGGACTTCTGTCATCATCAGTAACATAAACCACCGTGCTGACCACACACACACACACACATGCACGGCTGCACACAACACCGTTAGCTTCATTGCATACTGGAGGAAAAACGACTGCAGCAGAATGCAGCAGTCGACTCAGATCGCACAGCACACTTTGGTCTTTACATGTAATATTTCCTTTAAATTAAATATTAAATCTCAAGTGTATGGGGGGGATGAAAATGTTTAAAGCTTTGTTAACGGATGTGCTTTTCCTTTCCAATCTAATGAGCTCCTTAAAATTTTAATGAACACAAACACGCGGCCCTGTGTGGGTTCATTTACGACTGCGAGCGAACCATTTTCATCTCATAATAACACGAATACTCATCTACATAAACCTCCGTAGCATTATTTGAAGTAAAAATGCATATTTGTGGGGCTTTTGTTCATGATATTTATCATTGTCAACAGTTAAAGGGATGGTTTCCTTCTTCAATCGCCACAAAAAGATGCACTGTATAAAATATAAATATATTATAATAATAATACATTCTATTTATATTGCACTTTACATCTGATTATCTCCAAGTGCTACATTGAAACTATAAAACCATAAAATAACAAAAGAAACATGGCAGAAAGTTGATGTAAAAATAAACAGTTTTCCAAGTAAAACATTTTAATTATTTATTTATTTATTAAATAAAGTTATTAAATAAATAAATACTTGATTAATTTATTAATTAATTAAATAAATAAATAATTACTTGATTAATGAATTACTAAATATTCAAAATAAATAAATACATAAATAAATAAATAAATAATGAATGAATGATTTAAGTGATTAAGTAATTAATAAATTAATAGATAAATAAATACATTAATTAATATTTAAAATTCATAAATAAATAAATAATGAATGAATGAATGAAGTAATTAATTAATTAATCAATATTCAAAATAAATAAATAAATAATTATTTTTTGAAATAAATAAATTGAACTTGCATTAAATCCACTGATCATTTACAGTTCCCAGTGTGAAGTGTAGAAAAGAAATACAGAATAATGTCTGTCACATTTATACTATTTGGCTCTAGTAACCCATACATAATGCTTAATTTATCTGAAGAACAGTACACAACCCAAACATCTTTGATTTCCTCCAAGGGGACAAGGGGAAAAAAAAGATTATTTCAGTTATTTCAGCTTCCAACAGTTGGATTTTCTGGTTTTAACACAAGCTTTCAGGGCTTAAAATCCACCAAACTCTCAACTACTAACGGAATAAACTTCAATACAGACTGAGTTGGTGATCAAAGACCAGCGTGGATCAGCCGCACAGAACTCCCTGACCCAACAGGCTGCTGCTGCTGCTATGGGCGATCCAGCAGCTCAGTAACGTAAAGGAACAGACCAGGGCTGAATGTCAGCCAGTAAATGAGCCGTGACTTTTCTCTAAGACAGCAGCGTCAGCAATAAATGGATCCACATAACTCTGCGCGCTCTCTATTCCCTTTGTGTTTCCGCCTGCCTTCTGTCACTCACACACACACATGTGAGTATGTGAGGATGTCAATTTTCCAAAAACACAGAAGCAGAGTCTGACCTCTGCACTCACCCTTCAAATGTCCAAACTGAGGACACGTGGAGTGGAAGGATAAGCTAATCGCGCAGGATCAGGAAAAAGGAAGCAAGGACCAGAGAATGACAGTGGCCATTAGACGGAGGGAAGAGGAAGTGGAGGAGGCTGCGGTGTGTGGATGTAGAGATAGTGTTTCAGTGACAGCAGCTGACAGTGAGAACCTCAAAACCACAGTGATGTCACAAACGTCACGTCAAGCAGAGAGCACTTCCTGGCAAAGACACTTCCTCTTACACCGTCTCTCTGTCCTCAGAGCAAAAACAACAACAAGGATCCGTTGAAAATATTTGCAAACCTCTTAAGGAATAATTGTAAAGAATTTTTGAATTTCAGGAAATTATCCATTTGCCCTGATGCACTTTGACAGTGAGCTGACTTTTCGTCAAAAAAAAAAAAAGTATCTCGGAATGACTTGAAATTTACCATCATAATAGTCGGCATCGCCCTGAACAAGAATATGTTGAAAATTTTTGAAAACCTCTTAAGGAATAATTTTTACGATTTTTTTAATTTTAGGAAATTATCCATTTTCCCTGATGCACTTTGACAGTGAGCTGACTTTTCGTCTCAAAAAAAAAAGTATCTCAGAATGACTTGACATTTACCATCATAATAGTCAACATCGCCCTGAACAAGGATCTGTTGAAAATATTTGCAAACCTCTTAAGGAATAATTTTAACAACTTTTTGAAATTCTTGTAAATATCCATTTGCCCTGAAACAGTGAGACAATGAGCTGACTTTCTTCTCAAAAACAAAAAGTATCTCGGAATGACTTGAAATTTACCATCATAATAGTCGGCATCGCCCTGAACAAGGATCCGTTGAAAATATTTGTAAAACTGTAAAACTAACAGTGAAGGACAATCATAACACATACCAAGACATTTCGGACAATACTATGCTTTCAACTTTAAGGACAAAATGCACAAAGCAAAGACTATAAAGACAATGGTTTGACGAGTTTGGAATGACCTCAACCCCATCGCGATCACCCCTTTATTAGCGTGTATCAAAGCCAGTAGAGTACAGTATTCATTCTTACCTTGTACACCTGTCCATATGTGCCATTTCCCACCAGCTCGACCAGCTCAAAGATGCCAGCAGGATCCTGGAAAGACAACGGAATGAAATTTAACATTCAACTCAGAATTACGATCCAGATACCAGTGCAACCAGGTGAGGCTAGCACATTTATGCCAAAACATGACATACATAAGATACCGAATATATCACGATGCTGAAGGATTCTGTGAAAATCAATATAATGCACGACAATCACGATTTGTGGAGGTCTGCGCTCTCCGAGTGCTTTTCTAGTGTCTTCCTGAAATGCCACACTTCGCCTTGTAGCTTTCACTTTCTCTGTTTTTGTTTTCTGCACCGTTTCCTTTGCGAGCCTCGTCTGTGGCGTTGACCTTTCAGTTGACTTCATGTGCAGATGTGTGTGTGTGTGTTTTTTGGTCTATTTTATTTCGCCTTATGTCTTTCTCGTGTTTTCTTCCCCATGTTTTTTTGTCTCTTATTCCCCCTGACTCTGTATCTCTGTTTGTTTCTGTGTGTCTCAGCAGGCCTGTCAACCTGTCAGCTCTTTCTGAAGACTTGTGTTTTTTTTTTGTGCACCCTCTTTCCTTTTCCTGTGTGTGTGTTTTTTTACTTCTTCACCCATCTTTAAGTGCTGCACCACACACACACACAGTGTCAAAGTCATTCTCTCACACTCCGTCTCAAGTACATCCTCCCGCTGTCTCTCGCTCTCACACATGCAGAGCCAAACGCAGCCTCCTACACAACGGCTAGTGTTCAAATGTTCTAACAAGTACGAGTGGGCACACAGCGAAATAGTGGATGCATGCATGCACGTAGCGTCTTTTCATGAGTGCAGACGGCAGCTTTCTGCAAAGGCGGTGCAACCGTTAGCTCGACAACGCCAGGGCTGCAACTGAGGGTTATTTTCGTAATAGATGAATCTGTCGAAATGACGATGTTCTGGAACGTCATTGTTTTTGTCCACAAACCAAAATGATTCAGTTTTTAATGATTTCTTTGTTTACGTGGAGCGAAGAAACTGAGAAAATATTCACATTTAAGAAGCTAAAAACAATCAGAAGCTTCAAAACAGATCAAGCGATTTTCAAAATAGTTGACGAGCAGCAACTCCCAAGACACAGCCAAGGATGTGCTTCCTCCATCTTTTCCACACAGATGTACCCTACCGTTCAAAAGTTTGGGTTCACTTAGAAATGTCCTTATTTTTTTGGAAAAGCTATTTTTTTCAATGAATCTGACAAATTTTGAGAAAAAAAAATTTAATTTTGAGAAAAAAAAAAAAATTTGAGGAAAAAAATAACATTTTTTGAAAAAAATAACATTTTTTGAAAAAAAAATACATTTTGAAAAAAAAATTACATTTTGAGGAAAAATTAAATACATTTTGAGGGAAAAAATAATAATTTTGAGGGAAAAAAAAGGAAAATCTCTTTTTTTCAATGAATCTTACACTAAATTAATCAGAAATACACTCTATAGAACGACTATTCTTGAAAAACCCTTGTGTTAATGATGTTAGCACAGCTGAAAACAGCAAAGTTTGAACGGCAAAATTATTATTTTTGAATAAAAATCATTATTTCTAATCTTGTCAATGTCAAATTGACTATAATTGCGATTCATTTCACAACTCTTTTGATGAATAAAAGTCTGACTTTTAGTGGAAAACACCACAATAATGGTATATCTCGCTGATATATAAAAATATATGGCACAATATGGCACATATTCACAGCGTCTTCGTTGCGTCTGCGGTGTCTGTGGTCTGGATCAAGTCGCCCCCACCTTCCCCTTTTTCATTGTGCCAGAGTCATGTGACTGTCGCATGAACTCACCAGCAGTGAATCACAGTCCATGTGTGTGTGTGTGACGCAGTGTTGAGTGATGGGAACACATCAGATATTTACAGTACTGTTGGACTTAAAGTGTGGGAAATAAGAAAGAGGATCGAGACGTGACGAACTAGACGCTTTTGAATCTGCATCTCGTGTCTGCACCAGAGTTATTATATATCATAGTTCACAAAAACTTAAATTAGCAGTGAAAACATAATTTAGCTCATTGGAATAAAATTAAAAACGACAACGGACAAAGCAAAACTAACTAAAACATATCTGAATTGTCGATAAATTCAGCTTCGTCTTTCCACAACTTCATTCTGGAATTTGAACTTTTGATTTCCCTGCAGGTGTTGAAGGTTGAAATAATGAAATTAAAGGATTAGATAATCCATTGTTAGTGTCTCACATTCAAGGCTTTCTCTTAATACCTGAAAAAATTGAATAAACTAAATGATTAATACATAATTCAGGTCATCTGCAAACTAAACCGTCAAATAAACAAGTTACTGTGAGCAGAAAAGTACTTCAGTGACGATTATTTACGTAAAAAGTCCACTCCACCAGAGGTCAGATTTTTGAGATTATTTTCAGATTATTTCGATGAAAATGTCCATAAAGAAAAGTCCAATTTGCGGCGCTTTTCACACACAACAAACCCCAGCGACGACACGTCTGATAATTGCGATAGTTCGGTATAATTGGAAGTGTTTTGGATAGAACAAGCTTGGTCTAACCTCCCTCCGCCACTTATCTAAAAGGTGTTAAGAACAACAATATTATCAACGTCGTATTCAAAGCACTGGGATGAATATGCAGCGTTGGATCTGTTCTTTTTCTACAAAGAGAGGAGATCAGTCCACGTGAAGCATAAGCCATTAGAAATAATGGCTTTTAGAGTGCAGGGCCTGGAGTTCTCCTGAAGGCCACTTTACAGTCAGTGTGTAATGACTGCATTCATTCTTTCATTCCTCTCTCCACTGAATTCCTCTCCCGTCTCAACTCTTATTAAAACCAAAGGCTATAATAGCTGATTCACGAATACATATCATCTGATCGGTCAATCCATATCTTAAATAAAGGTGATAACTGACCACAATACAGCTGCACTTCCTCACAGTGGATCACAACACTCATAAGTCTTTGAACTTGATTCTTAAAAACCCAACTCAAAATAAACAGCCTAGAAGCGCATCAGGCAGTTTAAAGGAGCGACTGAGTTGACCACACGAAAACCAAGCCGAACAAAGCCGAACTGTAGATCCCTTAAAAAGACTTAAGAATCCTGAAAATGTGGCTTAATCTCCAAATATTACCAGGCGAAACGTCTAAAATCTCAATATTTAACACAGGAGTCTGGTTTAATTAGCGTTAGCGCTGCTGCAAACAGTGACGATACCTTACCAAACCACGTAGCTGCGTAAAGATGGAGTAAAAAAATTCAAAAGCTGTAAGAACATCATGATAATGTGAAAACAGAAAGGTTGCGAGACGTGTCAACTTACATACGTTGAACTAGATTCTCAAAAACCCGTTCAAGTTCATAATAAACGGCCTAGAAGCGCATCAAGCAGTTTAAAGAAGCGACCAAGTGGGCAACACGAGAATCAAGCCGAACAAAGCCGATCTGTAGATCCGTTAAAAAGACTTAAGAATCCTGAAAATGTGGCTTAATCTCCAACTATTACCAGGCGAAACGTCTAAAATCTCAATATTTAACACAGGAGTCTGGTTTATTTAGCGTTAGCGCTGCTGCACACAGAGATGATACCTTGCTGAGATAAAGATGGAGTAAAAATTCAAGATTCTTTCCTGGTGAGATTTTCCGAGACCACCCTTGGGAGCAAGGGCTACCCAGAATGCATTGCGTGTTTTCACATAACAAAGATGGCGCCGAAAGCAGCGAAACGAGTACGCTACGAATGAAGTATTTTCTTTGTTAATAGAGATATACAAATGATGAAAACCATCGTATTATCTTAGTTTAGGCCCATATTATGGATTACTGATGTCATTGTTGCGTAACATTTATTTTTATTTTTTACGATCTTTTGTCAATAGTGCAGACACGCGATCGTTTGCTATGGTTTACTTGACTAACTGACGACCTCATAACTTGACTGACAAACGGATCGTAATAAATAATCGTGACGTAAATGTGTTCTTCTTCTTCTTCTTCTTCTTTTTTTGGAGTTGACAGACTGGACGCAGTTTTGGCGTTATTCTGCCCCCTACAGTCTGAAGACGTATCTGCATTTAAGGGGTGTCCCATTTCTAAGTGACAAAATAACCCTCAACACTTGGTTTTGAGGACCAGTTAAGATTAAGGGTTAAGATAGGAATTGGAATTGGCCCGATGTGCTTGTGGATAAGGGGATTTTCTATGGGAAACAACTTTTTGTGCATTATTTGTGTTTAGATAGAGAATTTAAGATCCGCTGTGGCTCCATCAGTGACTTGAGGGGAAATAGGTCAACTAGGCTGAGTGGAAAAGGAGGTGGAGAGAGAGAGAGGGGGGGGGGGGGCATTTCTCAGTGACAGACTGCCATACAGTATATAGACCACACTCATGAATAAGCTCTGTGTAAGCCTTGGGCACCGCTGTGGCCCGGTTACTATGGCATCCATGGTGAAGGGCCCAGGAATGTGGCCTTACTGGGCAACAAGGAGTGGAGAAGAAGGGAAGAAGGGAAGAAGGGAGGGAGGGGAGGCGGAGCTACAGCCTTAGACTACTTTGGTCACTGGTCACATCTCCACCTTTAGTCTGAGCCTCTGTCACTTTCTCCTCCTCCTCCCTCTTCGTTCTCTCTTTGTGCCTCGAAGCCTCTTTCTTTCTCTCCGTGGATTCGTCCTCTCTCTCTGTCTGACTTTCACTGACCATCATCCCTTCATCATCTCGCTTTCATATCGCAAATCTCACACCTGAGTCCCTGTACAGCACATGATGTCTCCTGCCAGTGTGTGTGTGTGTGTGTGTGCTTCCTGCTGGTTTACCATCTGTTGCTCTGGTCAGCTGACTTGGACGTTTCAATGTGCTCACTTAACATAAAAAAAAAACTACCATTACGTATAATAATCATCTCAACCCTCCTCTGAGTCACGTTTGGACGGGAAACAGGGACCCCGACTCTCAAGTTTGGCTTCCTTTACTACTCGAGCGGAAAACCTGCAGCATCCGCGCAAAAGGTAGCGCTCAGACGGCAAACACAAAGAGCAACTTGTCGTGGCAAACGTACAGTTTGGCGTTTTTTTCGCTCAGTTTGGAGTGCCCTCATCAACCGTAAATTCCCCTCGTTGAGGGAAATGGCTTCCTTATGGAATTGGGACACCACTATATGCAAATTAGCGTCGTGAACGCAACCAACGTTAGCTAGCTAGCTATTTGCAGAGTGCTTCGAGAGAGTTTGCCCGTCATGTAGCTCTACATGATGGCCACTCGGCAAACAGAACAGTTAGCTAATTAGCCAGCTAGCTAGCGGCTGGGTAATTTCACATTTCGACATTGTAACATGCTTATTTGCGAAAATATATTACAGTTCTTCTGCAGATTTTGTTGGGAAAAAATCAGCCGGCTCGCTGAATTTGCAAAGCATCATGGGTAATTTCATCTTCCACTTCGAAAAATTTAGGGTTAGGGGAGGTATTGGGACGGGGCCTTAAATCCAAAGCCACTGAAAGTCTTCAGCCATAGTAAGGTTCTAATAGGCTTGACTCGTAGGTACGGTTTGGTTTTAATTCATCGATTACGAAAGGCGAGAGAACGTTGTTACATTCCTGTCCACATGTATCTAAGCTTCTCTAGGATCGACAATGTATCGAAATATTCCCCCTTTGATGTTCCAGGTTATGAATGATGGTATCTCCCGACCCCTATTTCTATCATACACTATTAGAAATAAGGGTTCCAAGATGGTTCTTCTACAAGGGCTGAGGTTCTACCTGGAACCATTAGTTTCTGAAAAACCTTTTCCTGAATAAAGGGTTTTAAAAGGATTCTTGGTGGAACACTCCGAAAGGGTTCCAGGTAGAACCTTTAAGCCAAAAAGGGTTCTCCTATGAGGACAAGCTGAAGAACCTTATATGGTTCTACTTAGCACTTTTATTTCTAAGAGTGTAGCCATCAAACGTAACTAGTGTCCATGGTAACTTTTATCTAACAAACAAAAATAACAACAAAATGGCCACAAAGCCACGTTCCTTTCTTTGCGAGAATATTTAATCAAAGGCTTAAGGCCAACAGTTGACATTAACTACTGTAACAAGTAACCCTGCACCAAGCCCAAACTTAACCTAACCCCACATTTCTGGCATGAACACTAACCTGACCAGGACCAGTCGTCCTCATGAGGACCAAAACCTGGTTCAGGTTCAATACAGCTGCACAAACCCATGTGTGTGTGTGCATAAGTGTGTATAAGTGGCAGTCAGCTCGACTAAACGGCACCAAATTCAAGAGCAAACGCTCTGCCCTTCAACCAGCCCCCAACACACACACACACACACGGAATCCGCATCATCGCCACCAAAGCCAAGTATTATCATCACCCCCCCCACCACCATCACATCACACCACAGCCTGCTGACCTACTTCCTGTCTAGTCAGTGCAGCAG
Source organism: Microchirus variegatus (assembly GCF_963457635.1). Taxonomy (NCBI): domain Eukaryota; kingdom Metazoa; phylum Chordata; class Actinopteri; order Pleuronectiformes; family Soleidae; genus Microchirus; species Microchirus variegatus. The sequence goes on from NC_139808.1 coordinate 28,947,033, forward strand.
TTGACTGACTGTACACCATGTCATATGAATGGCTGTTTGTGTGTGCATGCATGTGTGTGTGAGTGTGCAGTGATAGGGGGTTAATAATGAGGGCTGTAAATGCATGAAAACATGACGTGAAAATGAACTGAATAAAAGGTGATTTTTCCTGGATTTATTCAATAATTCTGATTTTCTGAATTCAGATTTGATTTGAAGTCTATTTTGATTCATTTACTGTAGATTTATGACAAAATAGTTCAATTAACTTAAGAGTTTAGTAGTACATACATACAGTACAGTACATACAGAGACGACACAACAATGGACAACGGAGGACACAAACATCTAAGTGTGATTAGGCTTAGTCCAAATTTTCTGGGGAATTTTTGAAATGCTAACATGCTAATTTTTTTTTTTTTTTTGTGTCTAAGTCACACATAGTTATTCCAATTTGAACCAAACTTGGTACACATGTTGCAATCATGATTCCAAACACATTTCTAATGTACTTCCATTAGCTCCGCCCACCCAGAAGTCGGCCATTTTGGAAAAACTAAAAAAATGACTAGTTTGAGCTAGCCCCGCCAAACTTAGCACACGTGTTCTAGACAAGTTAATGATTAAAAGTTATCAAAATATTTTCTCTACCTCAAAAGGCGTGTCCTCAGTGGTCCAACAAAGTTGACCTTAAATTTCAGCTTAAATTTTTGTTTTTTTTGGTCTAAGTCAAACATAGTCGTTCCAATTTGAACCAAACTTGGTACAAGTATTCCTGTGTTTTTGTTTTTTTACTGTAGGCAATAATAAACATTATTACTGGCGCTTTAACTGACTTTTAACCTCCTATTTAATGTTTTACAGTTGGGAATATATTGCGAATATATCGAAAATCGAGGACGACTGAGGCGACTTTTCCTCCAACTTTAAACACTAAATAGTTTGAAAAAGACTGAACCACGGCAGGTTATCAAAAGTACTTTATCAAATATATACGTTAAATATATAAGTGATTATTTAAAGGTGCCATATGTAAGAATGTGGCCAAAAACGGTTACTACATTCAAATTCAAAACACCGAGGTCTTTTAGGTTTCGTTTTCTGACGTAACTGGCAACCCGTGGTTGCTCGGCAGCTGAGACTCTACTGACTGCAACGGTTGGTAGACGGCAGTAGGTGGCGCCACATGACACCGAAACATGATTTCAAAACATAAACATGATTTGCAGTCTGCAAAATATATATTTTTAATGCAAATATTTTGTCTGTACTGTTGTTGTTGGTGAGTTCAGTTTGTTATATGAACATTATTCCTGAGTCTCTGTGACATATTAGGAGGATTTTATGGCTTTAGTTGCTTTAGATTTATTACATAATGCACCTTAAAAACATAGTATTTCAGAGTTTTTATGGGTTTCTTTAGTGGGAATAACTGTTGCTGAACTGCAGGAGAAAACAACAACAAAAACAGGAAGAAATAGGAAGAATGAACTTTTATAAATAAGGTGTATAAATAGATGTTGCTTGTGGAGAAGAGTGTGTTTAATTCCCATTATTGACATGTTATTTACAGTTGATAATGTCCTTTATCATTTGAAGGCGATAGAAAAACAAGGACTTTTTGCTTCAAGACACAAACTTACAGACATGAATCTGCAGAATAGTCGTCAGTTTCCTTGTGTGAATGTTGAAAGGGTGTGAAAAGCATCACAAACAAACAGCTAAGACGTCTGTATAGCTAAAAGTCGTAGCTAAAAGTCTGCATGAGGAGCACAAACAGTGTTAGTGACAGACATCACCTGCTGCTGCAGCTGCATTGTGCTTCACTCCTGTGTGATGTGGTCTGGTTTTGTCAGAGCAGCAAACAGCAAACAGGTCTTTGGGTTTCTCTGATGCAGCAGCAGCAACGTTTACTCGTGTGCAGCATGGCAGACATTAGAAACACACACACAGATATACACACACACACACACACACATACACAGTAAGCCCAGCGGAGCGAGAACATGGTTTATCCACGCATGAACTCTGTGCTGTGATGTGGTTTTGCAGGCAGCTCACATTTGACCAAACAAAGAAAAAGAAACAACGGCTTTTGCAGCAGGAAAAAAAAGATGATTTTAACACACACTACAGGTGACACACACACACACACACACACACACAGCAGCAGCAGCAGCAGTGTGAGCGGGGAATTAAAGGTTAGATTCCTCTGCTGTCTGAGTTTAGGGCCTTTAAAATAAATAAAAGACGATACACAAACCAGGTCAGCGTGCACACACACACACGCACGCACACACACGCACACACACACCATCAACCTCCCTGTTACAGACTTGAATAAAGATAAACCTCACAGCTGCAGCGAGTTAATGTCTATCTATATATACAGCATATACACATATACACATGCATATATATATACATATATATATATATATATATGTACACATATATACAAATGCACATATATATATATACACATATGCACATATATATATATACACATATGCACATATATACATACATATATATATACATATACACATACATATACATACATATACATATATATACATATACACACATATATATACATACACACACATATATATACATACATATACACATATATATACATACATATACACATATATATACATATGCACACATATATATACATATACATACATATACACATACATACATATACACATACACATATATATATATACATACATATTTACATATACATACATATACACATATACACACACTGTGTCAGTCAGGTGCAAGGAGAAGAAGAAGGAGAAAGCAGCGCGTGCACACCGGAACACACACACGCGCGCGCGCACACACACACAGGAACACACACACACACACACACACACACACACACACACACACACACACACACACACGCCGGCTAGCTTGAACTCGTCCACACACACACACACACACACACACACACACACACACACACACACACACATGTCCGCTGTCACACCATCGTCTCACCCTGAGCGCGGACAGGTCGATCTCGTCCAGACTCCGGGCCGGAGAGTCACTCGCCATGATGACGGAGGAGCAGCCGGAGGTCCTTATGTCCTGGAACGGCCTCTCTCTGCTGTCACGACGGTGTCTCCTCTGTCTCTGTCCCCGCTACAACCGCCACCAACCGCCGCTACCGCCGCCACCAACCGCCGCCGTCCGCTACCACCTGGAGCCTCACTCTCTCGCGCACAGTGATGCCTCGAGATCAAATAATAAACCCCTCCCTCTCTCTCGCGCTCTCTGTCTCGCGCTCTCTCTAAATACTGGGTAAGAGCGCGAGGTGCACGGGCCGCTCCGGGTCCATGTCTGCGGGCTGTGAGGAGAGGACGGAGCGGTGTGTTCTGCTGCTGTGACAGCCGGAGAGGAGGAGGAGGAGAGGGGAGGAGAAGGAGGAGGAGGAGAGGAGGAGAGGAGGAGGAGGAGAGGAGGAGGAGAGGGAGGAGAGGAGGAGGCAGCGCAGTGGCACAGCGAAGCCACGCCTCTTACTGGGCGGGGTTTAATCAGGAAGTAAATGGGACTCCCTAACTTTTCCCTTTTTTTTGCCCTTCATGTGCCAATTTACTGAGACTCATAGATTATTAGTGCCACATGTAAACAAATAAAACAGCATCAATACTGAGATTAAAATCAGGATTATATGATATTAAAGTCAGAATAATGAGATTAAAGTCATAATTATGAGGGGAAAAAGTCAGAATTATGAGATTAAAGTTGAACTGATGAAAGAACTATGAGGAAAAAAAGTTGTATTTGTATGTATAATTATAACATTAGTCAGATTTATGAGAGGAAAAAAAAGTCTGATTTATGAGATTAAAGTCATACTTATGAGGAAAAAACCCATAATTATGAGAGTAAAGTCAGAATTAAGAGGGAAAAAATCAGAATTATGAGATTAAAGTCAAAACTATGAGGGTGGGGGGAGTCAGAATTATGAGATTAAAGTTAGAACTATGAGGAAAAGAAGTTGTAAAATTATAAGAAAAAAGTCAGATTTATGAGATTAAAGTCAGAATTATGAGATTAACGTCAGAACTATGAGGAAAAAAGTCAGAATTTTGAGATTAAAGTCAAATATATGAGAGATTTAAAAAAAAAAAGGCAGAATTATGATCTTAAAGTCAGATTTATAAGGGGGAAAAGTCAGAATTATGAGATTAAAGTCACAATTATGAGATTAAAAAGTGTCAGAATTATGAGATTAAAACATTTAATTATTATCATATTTAAGTCAGAATTATGAGGAAAAAGTCAGAATTGTGAGATTAATGTCAGAATTCTTAGATTAAAGCAGAATTACGAGTTTAAAGTCAGAATTTGAGACTTTTTCTCAGTGACTTTAATCTCATAATTCATGCCATCGTATATGTCTTTGTTTCTTTCAATTTCTTTTAATTGGATGATAATCATATAATCTCAACTTTTTACCAAACTTTAAAACATAAATAATTTTTTTTAAAAATTTTATTACTGCATCATTCACATTTGTGTGATTGTTCCCGAAACAAAACATTAAAAAACAACTTTTCGATCCTTTGTTTATTTGCTAGTCGAGTTACACTGTTGTCAACGAACAGATAGAAAATAAAAATGTCGCCACTGTACAAAAAGAAAAGGTTATTGAACACGAACAGTGGACGTTTGTCACTGAGGAGGGAGATGTTTAGACCGCGGGGTCGTCATGGTTACAGGTGAAGAAAACAGTGGTTTAAATACAAATCCAAAGCCGTTCACACAACAAAACAAAGCCATACACTTAAAGGATAAGTGTCTTTAGAATGTAAAATGATTCATATTCCACAAATATTGCACTGAGAGCAATAGGGTAAACAATACAAATATATATTATATAGCGGAAACAGCAAGAACAATGTTTCAAAACATTATCACTTCGTACATTTAAGAAGTTCATGGTCCCTTAAAGTCTTTTAATACTTCTGTGATTCACAGACTGCCAAATAGTGAGCTGTTCTATACATCCACCTAGAGACTGCCTGCAAAAATAATAAGCTAGTATCTATATTCACCAAGGAAATGACTGCCAAATAGTGAGCTGTTCTGCAAATCCAGCCACAGACTGCCTGCAAAATAATGAGCTGTGCTAAACTTTCACAAACAAAACTGACTGCCAAATAGTGAGATGTTCTATACGTCCATGAAGAGACTGTTAGAGCAACAGAGGAAGACACAAACGGAGATGATAAGATGGAGGCAGATGATTCACTGTGGCGCCCCCTATAGGGAGAAGCTGAAAGAAGAAGAGACAGACTGCCAAATAGTGAGCTGTTCTATACATCCACCACAAGACTGAACGCAAAAATAATAAGCTAGTATCTATATTCACAAAGGAAATGACTGCCAAATATGGAGCTGTTCTGTAAATCCAGCCACAGTCTGTCTGCAAAATAATGAGCTGTTCTAAACTTTCACAAACAAAACTGACTGCCAAATAGTGAGATGTTCTATACATCCATGAACAGAAATGTTGTGAATGAGGACATGAGGACCAACAAGGGAGAGGACAAGGTGGTGGATGATTTGCTGTGGCGCCCCCTACAGGGAGAAGTTGTTGTTGTTTATCAGCTGCACTTTCGCAGAAAATTGTGTTAATTTTTAATTCATTGTTAAAATTGTTTAAAAGACTTGATAGAAAGCTTTCACCGTAAGACTATAAGAGAGTCAGCAGGAGATCTGGAAGTCTCACTTCAAACTGTTCTCCTCTCTAATAAACGCATTTATAAAATGTTAGCACCATCTGCTGGCCAAAGAGGGAATTGTTTCACTGGAGTTTGTCGAGTTTGCAGATTGTCTGAATTAACAACTGCATTTCATTCTCGAGAAATGTGTTGCTCGACACACTTTACTGTCAGAGAAAAGTCACTATTCTGAGATTAAAGTCAGAATTATGAGATTAGTTAGAATTCTGATATTAAAGTCAGAATTATGATATTAAAGTCAGAATTATGAGGGGGAAAAATCAGAATTCTGAAATCAAACTCAGAATTCTGATATCAAAGTCAGAATTATGAGGGGAAAAAATCTGAATTCTGAAATTAAAGCCAGAATTCATAATTACAGAAAAAGTCAAATGCTATTACAAAAAAAGGTCAGAATTCTGAGATTAACGAAAGTCAGAATTATCAGAATTAAATCAGAATTCTGAAATTACAGGAAAAAATCAGATGAGATTAAAAAAAAAAAAGTCCGAATTCTGAGATTAAAGAAAGTCACAATTCTGAGATTAAAGAAAGTCACAATTCTGAGATTAAAGAAAAAGTCAGAATTCTGAAATTACAGAAAGTCAGAATTCTAAGAAAGATGAAAAAGTCAGAATTCTGACATTAAAGAAAAAGTCAGAATTCTGAAATTACAGAAAGTCAGAATTCTAAGAAAGAAGAAAAAGTCAGAATTCTGAGATTACAGAATGTCAGAATTCTCAGATTAAAAAAAAAGTTAGAATTCTGAGATTAAAGCGGAATCTCAGAATTCCCTGTGATTCACTTTGATTTCAGCAGTTACACAAAGTTAAAAACTCATTTTGTCGATAATCACAAAACACCTTGAACATTAGAACAACGGTTTCCTCAGAGCTGAGATCGGTGCATGCATCGTGTTAACGCTGGAGCACAGTTAGAATAAATCATGCGCCGACTTTGAACCAATAAAACCCTCTGTTTTTCTGTCTGCGAGAGATTGAAAAGATACAACACAAACTCCTCTGCGTTCCTATCACGACAAAGCATACGTTACACACTCGCTAAACCACAAGGTGTCGCCGCTGAGGACTTTCTGTTACATCTTTAATCGAGAGCGAAGTATTTATGAGCGCTGTTGTGTCAGATTCTGCGAGGACTCCACCCCGGCGCCTTTAAAACAAAAGCTTTGCCAAATAATCCAGGTTAATCCAACAGTCCAAAGGTGTCCAAAGGTGCGAGTTTGATTCCCAAAAACCCAAAAAGTTCACGTGCCTGTTCGTCACAATTCGATTGCACTCATGAAATGTCTTCTTATTCTTCATACGCGCCCCCAGATTTTAGTGCTTTACACTTTTAATCTGTTAGCACCGTTTCAGGAGCGACACATTCTGAGGGATTCCGTCCACGCCCCGGCCGAGCTGTAATCTGTAATCCGGTACGACGCGGTCCAGAGACCGTCTTCACTCCATTGTTCGACGTGAAAAACAAAGGTTAACGTCACCACGTCCTGGATTTATGTCCACAGCTCGGTGGGAGCCATGGCCTCCTTGGAGCCGACGGAGGGCATGAGGTTGTGTTCGGACAGGAAGTCCAGAGGAAACTGGACCAGGAAGCCGCGGATTTTGCGCAGCTCCTCCTGAGCGCGGCCGTGGTCGGTCTGGGCCAGGCCCGGCTTGGACTGGAACTGCTCCAGCTCGGACATGTTCCTCACCAGAGAGGACGGAAGGCAGCGGAACACCTGAGGGAAAGGATTATCTTATCTTTAATGCTCGTACAGAAACACTGATGCGAGATAATAGATTCATTTAGTATGGGTTAGCTCCGTTAGCTTAGCCCCCGTGACCGACCTTCTCGTAAATGGTGGCGTTGCGCGCGGCCGTGCTCATCCACACTTCTTTATAGAAGCGATCGCTGATGGGGTCGGACAGATCGATGCTGGAGTCCGTGTGACCTCCGAGGATCGTCCTGTTGGAGGGAAAACTGCTTTACACTCTGACGAATAAGGGTTCCAAAAGGGTTCTTCTACAAGGGCTGAGGTTCTACCTGGAACCATTTTTGTTTGGTTGTTCTGTTTTTCAAGGGTTCTTGGTAACACTGATGGTTCCAGTAAGAACCATTTTGATCCAGAGAACCCTTTAAAACCACTTTCCTGAATAAAGGGTTTATGAGTTCTTGGTAACACTAAGTGTTCTCTTATGAGGACAAGCCGAAGAACCTTATATGGTTCTACTTAGCACTTTTATTTCTTCTATTTTTACTTCTTTAATCAAAATATATGTTGTTTTGGTATTACAGTACAGTAACAAGCCATCAAAATGTTGTAAAAATACAACAAACATGTATTTTTACTGCTTGTATGTGATTTATTTGTATCTTTTCTAACATGCAAATGTTTCTTAATCCTGTTAAAATAATTATAATCACTATATTATAAAGTTGAACTCCACTCTCTCAAACACACGTATTACCATAATTATTCTAACTGATTACAAATATTACCGTATTCTTACTGTACTGTAATCTAACAGCAGACACATGAGCATTTGAGAGAATTAGTGACATCAAGTGGTGAAACTGCAACAGTGCAACAAACACAGAGGTCTGTTCTACCACTTTAACTTACATTTTTTAACAATTTTTACTAATTTTAAAATAATGATTTGACATTACATTCCAATGTTTTGTACATGTGTGCTTGATTTTAAAAAGTTATACATTTTTTTAATTTTTGTTTTGATTTTTTAATTAATTTTGTTTTAATTTCCAATGTATTTCCTTGCCTGTAAAGCACGATGAATTGCCTTGTGTAACAATACTATAAACTTGCCTTTAGTGTATAAACACTCTCTCTTTGCCTTTCCAATATGTGGACACTTAAACAAAGTAAATGTGCTCTAGAAAAATTTATCGGCTCAAGATGGCGATCTCCGTAAAGCATGCAAATTCCCCTAAAAGGCTTATTTTCAGGCTTCAAAAACCAATAAATTTATCTTATACAAACATATCTATGGGTAGTATATGGACAGTCTGTTTACCATGACTTCAGAGGACATGACATTATAATAATTAATCAACTATAATTAATAATTAGCGAATGTGGACTCCCATACTGTCTCTTTCACACACACACACACACACAGACACACCTGAAGCATTCCAGACGTAGCTGGAGAGCGTACGGTCCAGCTCCGTACTCCTGGCCGTCCATCACTGAATCCACCTTCTGGGAGTCTTCGACGATCACCGCCACCTCGCTGTCGCGTTTACCCAGCATGCTCCTGTCGTTGATGTTCGCAGAGCCTGAAAAGGAACGCACAACAGGAAACTGAATATTATCTTCATAATGTCTCCATGTCATGTTGAGAATAACAATAAAACAAGATCATGTGTTCTGCTTTTGTTTCATTTAGCTTATATATATATATATATATATATATATATATATATATGTATATACATATATACATATATATACAATACATATACATATATAGACATATATACATACATACATATATACACATACATATACTGTTTATATACACATATATACATTCACACATATATACATATACTGTATATACACACATATATACACATATAATGCATATATACGTATATATACGTACATATATATATATATATATACAATACATATACATATATACACATATATACATACGCACACATATACATATACTGTATATACACACATATATACACATATACTGCATATATACATATATATATACATACACACATATATATACAATACATATACATATATACACATATATACATACATACACATATACTGTATATATACAATACATATACATATATACACATATATACATACGCACACATATACTGTATATATACACACATGTATACATATATACACATACTGTATATATACGTATATATAAATACACATATATATACAATACATATACATATATACACATATATACATACATACACACATACACATATACTGTATATATACATACACATATACATATATACACATATATACATACATACACACATACACATATACTGTATATATACATACACATATACATATATACACATATATACATACATACACATACTGTATATATACGTATATATACATACACATATATATACACAATACATATACATATACATACACATATATACACATACACATATACTGTACATATATATATAAATACAAATACTGTATATATATACATATATATATATATACACATACATATACTGTATATATATAATATATACACACAAAGATTGACCAACAGCATGTGTGGCAAATGGAAGTTGTTGATTGCTGCTGAAGTCTAATAAGCGTGAGCTGTACCTTATCAGCCAGCAGGTGGCAGAAGTGAGCTAAATAACGCTTCCTTTTCAGTATAACACATATTTAAGGAGCGCATTTGGTGGCAGACAGAAAACATCACATTTGTCATGGTGTCGAGGGCAGTGAGTGAGTGAGTGACTGAGTGAGAGCTGAAGTGGCCTGAAATAGCAAAGTGGTAACGACAGTGTGGTGACGACAGTGTGTTGAGGGAGCGACTGACGACACAGACCTATGATGACGGTGTTGTCGTCGGCGATGAGCATCTTGCTGTGGACGTAGATGAGCTCCGTGACCAGGCGTCCCTCCAGCTCGGCGTGAGTCCGCAGACCAGCGAAGGAGATGTGGTTCATCCAGTTGTCTCCCACTGGGATTGAATCAAGACATTATTCCATATATCCCACCTTAATATCAATCAATCATGGATCTTAAACTCTAGAGATGATTCCACTACTTACTCTCCTTCTTCAGCTGGGATATGATGGAGTACTCTCCTCGGATCATGGTTCTGAGGAAGAACAGATGAGGGTTCATTTCCCATCATTTTAATCACTGAATCAGCTCTGAACTGTGTTTACCTGTAGTTGAAGTGCATGACGGCCTGAATGGCGTTGCCTCCGCCCGTCGTGATGTCGCCCTCAAAGCCGGGGAGAAGCGGCGTGACCACGTAGACGCGGTACCTCTTACCCTCCCTGTGAAGAACACACACACACACACACTATCAGTGCTGTAGATATTGCTTGTACTACCATAGTATTCTACTCGATACAGTCAAATCTGGTGTAAATGTACAGAATATTATGTAAAAAAAACAGCTTTAAATCGTCGTACAAGTACTAAAACGGTTCCATTTGTGCACATCCCCACCTACACTCTTAGAAATAAGGGTTCCAAAAGGGTTCTTCTACAAGGCCCGAGGTTCTACCTGGAACCATTTGCTTCTGAAAAAGCCTTTCCCCGAAGAAAGGAACCATTTTGATGCAGAGAACCCTTTACAACCCGTTACCTGAATAAAGGGTTTTAAAGGGGTTCTTGGTGGAACCGTCCAAAAGGCCAAAAAGGGTTCTCCTATGAGAACAAGCCGAAGAACCTTACATGGTTCTACTTAGCACTTTTATTTCTAAGAGTGTAGCAAGTAAAGGTACTGTACCATGCTGAACTGAATTGGAAACACAGCTAAAAGTGACGCTTAATGTAGCGTTATAGCGCGTCAACGGCGGTTAGTGGCTTCAACACATGCCATGTTTTCCAGTTAGCTCCGTTAGCTCTGTTAGCACGCCTACTAGCCGAACTGAAGCTGTCTGTTTATAATACAGCACGTGAGGTCATGTTTACGTGCTGCGGCACCGGAGTCCGGGCACCGTTTACCAGTTAGCTCCGTTAGCTCCGTTAGCCCCTATAGCGCCGTTAATGCGCCTACTCGCCAAACTGGAGCTGTGTGTTTATTAAACGCATACCCTGTTTCCATGACGACCGACCAGGTGAAAAGACGCATGTGACGTCATGTTTACGTGACGCGGCACCGGAGTCCAGGCACCGTTTACCAGTTAGCTCTGTTAGCTGCGTTAGCTCCTATAGCGCCGTTAGCGTGCCTACTCGTCAAACTGGATCGGTCTGTTTATTAAACGCAAGGGCGCGTTTCCATGATGACTGACCAGGAAAAAGACGCATGTGACGTCATGGTTATCTGCCGTGGCACCGGAGTCCGGGCACTGTTTACCAGTTAGCTCCGTCAGCTCCTTTAGCGCCGTTAGCACGCCTACAGCGAAACGGGTGCGGTCTGTTTATTAAACGCATGACGCGTTTCCATGACGACTGACCAGGAAAAAGACACACGTGACATCATGTTTACCGTTTACCAGTTAGCTCCGTTAGCTCCTTTTGTGCCCGTTAGCGCCTACTCATTGAACTGGAGCGGTCTGTTTATTAAAGGAAAAGAGCAGCGCTACAAATAACCTAGCGTACCTGTGTACTGCGTATGTGTGCCTCTGTTTTTTGACTTTTCAAGGAAACGCATTGTGCATTAACACCAACATTGACGTTCTGTTAGCGCATTAGCGTGCCCAGCACTAAAGGTGACGTACTTGTGTGCTCGGATGATTCTCTCAATGATGGCGTCTCCGATCTTGTTGTACACCGTCCTGTTGTCGGTGCAGCTGATGAAGAACTGGTTCTGCAGAAAGAGAAAGGAAGTAGAGATCAGTTTATACACCAGCTTTTTCTCTTTTTTAAATCTCTACATCCTGGCCTTTAGTGCCTGGATTACCTCGATGTAGATGTAGTGTTTGCTCTTGGCGATGACCTGGATGTAGGCATTGTGGATGGACTCCTCGTGGTACTTTATGCCTGCAGACCAGTCTGCAGCTGACCGCAGCACCTTACACATACACACATATGTCATTATTAGAGCGGCAATTCCCAAAGAAATATGAAGAAACGTAGAGAAAAGGGGACGTAAAGCCAACAAGACACATGGTTGTTGACATTCTGTGAGTTATACTAAATTAACTCTGTGTATAAAGGGTAAGAAACCTGCATAATGAGGTCTTGCCTCAAGGAAAAGCACTTTTTTAGCAAATTTAACATTAAATTAATGAGAAACACACTCTATTCTACTCTTTTCTAGCTGCAAACGTCTGGTTTTTAATGGAATACGTACATAGGTGTATAGAGGCCCATTTCCAGTGTTCTAATGGTACATTGTGTTTTCCAAACGCGCTCAACGAATACAACATTTTGAGAAAGAAAGAAAAATTTTGAGATAAAAAAAATAATAAGATTTAGAGACCCACGGTTGGTGTAGTGGTTAGCACTCTTGCCTTTGCAGCAAGAAGACCCGGGTTCCTGGGTTCGAGCCCCGTTTGGAACAACTTCGGAACAAGGGCCTTTCTGCAAGGAGTTTGCATGTTCTCCCCGTGTGTGCGTGGGTTTTCTCCGGGTTCTCCGGCTTCCTCCCACAGTCCAAAAACATGCGATATGGGGATTAGGTGAATTGGTCACTCTAAATTGACCGTAGGTGCGAGTGTGTGAGTGAATGGTTGTTTGTCTCTATATGTGGCCCTGCGATGGACTGGCGAACTGTCCAGGGTGTACCCCGCCTATCGCCCAATGTCTGCTGAGATCGGCACAGCACCCCCCACGACCCTCTGGTGGAGGATAAAGCCGTAGATAATGGATGGATGGATGGAAGATTTAGAGAGAAAAAAAAATTGAGATAAAAATCAAATTTTTAAAAAAATCAAAATTTTGAAAAACATCTCGTCATGTCGTCATGCTCGTCTTTTTCCTGGAAAAACATCTAAATTTTGAGAAAAAAAACCTAAATTTTGAGAAAAAAATCAAAAATTTGGGAAAAAAATTCAAATTTTGAGAAAAATTATATTTTTAAATGTCCTTATATTTGAAGGCAATGCACTTTTTTTCAATGAATCTAACATTAAATGAAATACTCTATACATTGTTAATGTGTTCTATGGTACATTGTGTTTGCTAATGGCGTTAGAAGGCTATTGGATGATTAGAAACCCCTTGTGCAATGATGTTAGCACAGCTGAAAACAGTAAAGATTGTAGGGCAAAATGAATATTTTGAATAAAAATCATTATTTCTAATCTTGTCAATGTCTTTGACTGTATTTTCTTTCTATTTTTAATGGAAAACACAACAAACAATGGTATAGGTGACCCCAGTAGTGTATATACTCATATAGAGATAAGCAGAAATTAAATTAAAGAACACATGATGGACTTTATGATCTACTTTTAGTCCCAACATTCAACTCCAGGGTTTGTTCCTTTAAAGCTATAAAAAGTCAGCGACAAGTGCAGATCCTTGCAGTTATGCAAGTTTCCTCTGGCCCGTGGAGAGTGATTTCATGCTCGGTCTGTTTCATCACTTTCCAGCAGTGTTTACAGACGGCCGTGCAGAGGGTAGAGTGGGAAAGTGGGAGTTTATGGGAGCGCTGAATGTGTTCTTGCCTTCCTCTCTCTGTAATTGGACTTTTTTTGGGTTGGCTTTTATCCCAGTTTCTCATTTCATGTCATTTTTTTTTTTAAAGGCAAAAACCCAGCAGTTAGACCGTGTACTTATTCATGATGTACTTGGCGTGTACTTCTCTTACTTGTACTTTGGCATCGACACTGTCAGGGACTTGGTATCGGAGCTCGTTGGCAGTGGAGTGGGACTTGGGCAGCAGGAAAGGATAAGACAGAGAGCGATACTTTGGCTTCATGATCTGCAAGAGAGGCAGTGAGAGAGAGAGAGAGAGAGAGAGAGGGGGTAAATATAGAGTCAGAGTGAAGAGTAACAGTAAAAGCAGCAGAGAACGTAGAGGTTTGGAGGTGGAGGCATGGAAAAAATGACTGGATTAAGTTCTTTTTTCCAGCGCTGCAGCCAAAAATGTCCTAATATGGTGGCAATTTATGTGTTTTACAGTGGTTTCCCATTGGTTTCCTGTATATGAAGCCTTGTATTTAGCAGACTATGAGAAACAGTTGGTGGTTAAGTTGATCCACATGCCTTTGTGTCTTTATTAAGGTACAGCACATAAAAAGTTAGGGATATTGGACAAGAATATCCCGAAGAAAAGTTCATGCTACAGTGATATTCTAACATGAAAGTAGGGTAATAGAGTGTTTCCCAACCCTGATCCTCAGCTGATCCTCAGGGAACTCTGCCCTGCCATGTTTTAGATGTTGCCCTGCTCCAAAAACACCTGATTCAAATAAATGGTCAGCCTTCTTTCAAATAATTTAATTAGTTTCAACTTTTGTTAAAGAAAAATATCCAAAATTTAATGTTTAAACTTTAGTTTTTTTAATGTAATTTTTCAACTTTTCTTAATTTTTTTTTGAATGTAATGTTTCAACTTTTGTTAAAAAACATTTTTTTAACGTAGTGTTTCAACTTTTGTCAAATAAAAAAAAATTATATTTGAATTATTGTAAAAACGTTTTTTATAAATGTAGTTTTAACTTTTGTCAATTAAAAAAAAAATAACAATAATGTTTCAACTTTTGTCTTTTTTTTCCCAAAATGTAATTTCAACTTTTGTCAATAACATTTTTTTTCCAACTTTTGTAAAAAATAAAATAATTTAATGTTTAAACTTTTATAAATTGTTTTCCCAAAAATGTTATATTTCAACTTTTAACAATTTTCCAAATTATTTAATGGTTCAACTTTTGTTTAAAAATTGTTTGTCAATTAAATAAAACAAATATATATATTTAAATTTTTGTTAAAAAATAGTTTCAACTTTTGTCAATTTAAAAAACTAATGTTTCAACTTTTATCAAATTTTTCCTTTTTTTTTAACAACTTTTAACTATTTTCCAAAAAAAATAATTTTTCAACTTTTGTTAAAAACATTTTTTTTCAAAAATGTCATGTTTCAACTTTTTTTTAAAAATGTTTTTAAAGTGTTGTCTTGGTCTCGTGATGTCAACACGTGAACATCACGATGAAGACGACTGTTTGAAAACAAACCACTGAAACAGAACTTTTAGAAGTTCAATAACTACTGAATTAAGGTTAAAGTGCATTTTAGGTGCATTCTGAAATTGAACCCAAAAGAACAAACATCCCTAACTTATTTTGTATTTTTTTTGAGTAGTGTATAACGTTGACGTGCCTTGGTGAAGTTCCAGCGCTGAATGAAGTGTCTGGCTACATCTCGGGCAGCTCTGCCGTGAACCACGGAGGAAATGTCGTGCCACGGCATCCTTTGAGTCGTGTATCTGTCGATAAAGTCTGCACATGGAAGAAGAGAAGGAGGATGTGACTGAAATAGTTTGAACTTTACTCAAATATGAGGGTATGTATGTGTGTGTGTGTGTGTGTGTGTGTGTACCATCAAAGGGTTTCTCCAGCTGGATCCAGTCCCTGTACACAAAGTTGCAGTAGTCTTTCCCGTGCCAGAAGCGAGTGTTGCCCTGTAACTCTCCCACACCTGTTTTCAGACTCCGCACAGAGCCGCTCCCTTCACACAGAGAAACAGAGAGCGAATGAAATATTGAAGATAAGTGGACGTCCATTCACAGCCTCTGATTCAGCCATTATCACCCACACCATCACATTCATGTAGAAGCCGAGGCAGAGAGAGCGAGAGAGAGAGTGTGTTTATGCCAAAACATAAGAGCCTCTCGCTCTCATAAACCCAACCCTGGTCCTCAGGGAACTCTATGCTGCCATGTTTTAGATGTTGCTCTGCTCCAAAGCACCTGATTCAGATGAAACATTAAATTTAAAAAAATTATCAAAAGTTTATTATATTTATTATATTTTTTGAAAATAATTTGACAAAAGTTGAAATATAACATTAAAACATTACATTTCTTGAAAAAAGATTTTTTTTATAAAAGTTGGAATATAAAATAAAATTAAAAAATTTGACAAAAGTTGAAACATTACATTTTTTGAAAATAAATTGGCAAAAGTTGAAGTATAACATTAAAAAAAATTAAAATTAAAAAATGACAAAAGTTGAAACATTAAATTTTGCGGAAAAATTGTCAAAAATTTTAATATAATATTTTTTTTAATTGGCAGAAGTTGAACGATTCAATTTTTTGAAAAATTTATTGGTAAAAGTTGAAATGTAACATTAAGAAAACATTAAAATAAAAAAATGACAAAAGTTGAAACATAAAATTTGTGGAATTGTTTTTGACAAAAGTTGAAACATAAAATTTTTGATTTTTAAAAAAAAAAAAAAAGTTGAAACATTCAATTATTTTTTTTTAAATTTACAAAAATTGGTTATCAGGCTTCTGCAGAGCTTGATGACGAGCATTTATTTGAATCAGGTGTTTTTGGAGCAGGGCAACATCTAAAATCTGGCATGGCAGAGTTCCCTGAGGATTAGGATTGGGAAACACTGACATAAACGTTACCTGTGCTGTCCACGCTGCTGACGCTGTCCGCGTGCTGTATGTTGTGTTTATGCAGGTGTCTGTACAGACTGAAGCGAACCATCCTGTGGCGGCCGACGCCCTTCAGCTTGGGCATGTCCACCGGCTCGTTGGGCGGCGTGCCCTGCCCGTTGCTTTGGGAGACGCCGTCCACGGGGGACGCAGCCACGTTGGCGTGAGCGTTGGTGGAACCAGCCTATAAAGATCAGTTAATAAAATGACAAAATGTACACCCTTACACCTTTTCTAAGATCAAACTAATGCACAAACACTGCTTTCTGACCTGCTCCAGGGCCACGGAGCGCGTCACGCTGCCGACGTCCGTCAGCCGGTGCTCCCTGTCGTCCCAGCGGCCGTACGCCAGGTCGATCCCGCCCACGAACGCCACCGACTGGTCCACGACGATGATCTTCTCGTGATGCGCCCACAGGTAGACGGAGGAGGACACGTGGTCCGGATGACGCATCACCTGAGCCACGGGTGAATAAATGAGCGATGTATTAAAAAACTAAATAAACGTACGATTGGACGTTTTGCACCATCCTGTCACCGTCACGTACCTTGATGTTGGGATGCAGGTGCAAGAGCGTCCTCTTGCTGTAGCCCGAGTTGATGCCCAGGGCGAGTTCCACCTCCTTATACAACATCACAAAGATGCGAACTCCCTGTTGCTGTTGGCAGAGATTTATGAGTGTTAAAAACTTAGGTTATAAACTGCATTACATTACTTTATAAAGTGATCATTTATTACACTACCATTCAAAAGTTTGTGGTCACTTAGAAATGTCCTTATATTTGAAGGGAAAATCACTTTTTTTCAATGAATCTAACACATTTTGAGAAAGAAATTAAAATGTTGAGAAAAAAAAACACATTTTGAGAAAGAAATAAAAATTTTGAGAAAATGAAATTTGAGAAAAAAAAATTAAGATTCTGAGAAAATAAATTTTGAGAAAAAAAATTTGAGAGAAAACTTAGGGAAAAAAGATAACATTTTGAGAAAAAAAATAAAAATTTGAGGAAAAAAATGTTTAAGAAAAAAATAAAAATTTTGAGAATAAAATTACAATGTTGAGAAAAAAATTAAAATTTTGTGAATTAAATACAAATTTTGAGAAAAATTATAACATTTTGAGATAAAAAATTACATTTTAAGAAAAAAAGATTTTTTTGAAGGGAATTTTTTTTTTTCAATGAATAATATAACATTAAACGAATCATAAATACACTCTATACATTGTTAATGTGGTAAACGACTATTCTAGCTGCAAACATCTGGTTTTTAACGGAATAATAGTGTGGCTTTTAATGTAAAAAACCCAAAAAAATGTAGGTGTAGGTGACCCCAAACCATTGAACGGTAGTGTATATATAAGTGTGTGTTGAGACTGTTTTCTCCTGCAGATGACTCACTGCTTTACGTTTGAGGATACAGTCCAGCCTCCACCTGTTGCCCTCCACCACAGGTCTCTTTAAGAAGATCTCTGGGCTCAGCCTGAACGACAAACGAGGGAGAAAAAAACAGTTAAAACAAGGCTGACGGGATTGTTTTTCCCATATTCATCCTTTATGTTTTTACACCGCCCGCCCATGACATCATCATCGTCTCATGAGTCTCCCACACTGGCATCCTGAGCTCACATGGCTCAAGTTGCATAGACTGACACCTCATTGGTTTAGACCTTAAACCCAGTCATTACTGACTTGGGAGAGCAGGACTTCAGCCACGTCACACACACACACACACACACACACACACACACACACACACACACACTCACACAGTCAGTGGAGAACGGAAAATACAGCGTTTGACTCTTTAGAAACCTGTGATGACATTTTCATTTCAGCTCAAACACAGCAGAGGAGTAAAGTCAGCATCGTAAGCAAATATCATTGTGTGCTTATGTTAGATTCCTGACCTTCTCTGTGTGTGTGTGTGTGTGTGTGTGTGTGTGTGTGTGTGTGTGTGTGTGTGTGTGTGTGTGTGTGTGTGTGTGTGTGTGTGTGTGTGTGTGTGTGTGTGTGTGTGTGTTTGCATATTGACTCAATGGAGCAAATATGACAAATCTTTAGTTTGCAAATGTTGGTACAAGAGTCTGAGAACACTTTGAAATGTATGGCCCCTGATGAGAGCTGAAACAATTCATCGATTTGAAGCTTTTTTCACGATTAAAACAAGGTTTCTGATTGTTTTTAGCTTTTAAAATGTGAATATTTTCCTCTTGATCTCAACAAAAGAGCATAAATATATATAAACACAAGACACGATGTGCATGCAAGCACGTGCAACACAACCAGACTTTCAGGTCACATAATCATTTCTCAGACATAATTCAAAGGAGACAAAGGGGAATGTAGTGCAAGTGTAAACAGATATAGAGATTCTGTGTGTGTGTTTCTATTCTCAGTATGTGGATGGTGCTGTAATTAGAGCTCGAGCCACCGTGGCGGCAGCAGCAGTGCTTTACTGAGAGAGCTGTTGATAACACAGTACATAATGGTATGCGTAACACAACAACATGTACAATAAGAACTGAACTGTGAGTGTGAGTGTGAGTGTCAGTGAATCAACTCATATATCGGAAAAACATAAAGCCAGAGCTGTTTTTCTCTTCTCCATGTTGACACTCCACACACACACACACACACACTCTGACGTCAAATCGCGTTTACACAAAACACACACACACACACACACACACACGCTCCAAACTCACCACCAGTCGGTGATGAAGATTTCCTCCTTGGCCTCCTCCAGAGCGTCAGCCACATCCTCCATGTACGTTTTTCCGTTAACATACCTGCAGTGAAATCACAGAGTTAGGAAAACAAGGAGTGAACATGAACCACAACATGAACAATAACACTCATTAGCTTCAGTCTACACTCAGGGGTCTCAAACTCGCGGCCCGCGGGGGCCACATGAGGCCCCAAAGTCGATATCTTGTAAACTTATTTCGAAATTATAATGAAAACTGGCTGAAATTGACAACTAACAGTGAAAAGTTTTTTTTTTTTTTTACAATGACATTTATCAAAATATTAAATTCAACATTTAATTATGTAGAAGTTTGTCGGGTGTTTCCATTCAATTCGGCATGGCTGCATCTTATTTTGATTTAATATTTTGATTCTGTGTTTGTTTGTTCTGTTTTCATATTCATTTTGCATCATAAATTATGTTTTATTATAATTATTATTTATTATTATTATTTATTTATTTATTTAAAATAAATACATCAATCAATCAATTAATCAATCAATCAATCAATCAATCAATCAATCAATTAATTAATTAATTAATTAATTAATTAATTAATAAAAAAATAAAATTTAAAATTAATTAAATAACCACAGAATAAATAAATAAATACATTAATTAATTAATAAATAAGCACTTTAAATTAATTAATTTAAAAATGTAATTATTTAATAATTAATAAATAAACACAATAATTAATTAATTCAAAATTTTATTAATTAATTAATTAATAATTATGTTTTTGTGAACTATATATAAAAAAACACTTTTACTTTGAAATGGTGTGCAATAGCATCAAAAATATTTTTTTAAATACAACATCATGATGGATTATCAGCATAAAATTTTATTTTCTAATCACTAAAGTCCCAAACTTTTGGAATTTTTTCACTTGACGGCCCCCTCCTGACCAGACTAGAAGTTCACTGGCCCCTCGCTCACTTTGAGTTTGAGGCCTCTGGTCTGGTGACATAACTCTTTTTCCCGCATCAACTCACAGGACACCACAATATAATTTTTCACAAAGACAATGTGGTGACATTATCACTGAGATGATTTAACATCACAGACTCTGCCAGCTGAGGGGGAGAGAAAACTGAAACCTGGCAGAAGAGGACAACATTTCCATAGTTACTGGTGAAGAACGAACAGAGGGAGACCACGGATAAAAATAAGTAATATGTCTTTTACAGCTTATGTTTCTCGCTCCCATTGTGCAGCAGCTTTCTTTCTTGTCGAAAACACGCATTAAATGTAATTAAATTACCATTTCGCCGGGACATTCTCCTGCTCCGCTGCGAACGACCCGAAGCGGTGATCGCGCAGGAAAGCTTTGCCGTAATTCCGTACGAAGGTCTCGACGCTCTGACCCCACCAGCGAGCGTGTCTGTAGCTGCTGCACTTCAACACCAGCGTCCTGCAGAGATTACGTACACGGAGACACACAGATTAACAGATTAAATATACAGTTTCATTGGGTACCATAAAAAGTGCTGTTTATGGTCTGTTTATCAAAGCAGGAACTTTGGAAACCCCATAAATGGATGAAAACCTAGTAAAAAACCAAGTATTTATGTCATCGATTAGTTGGTTTGAAGCTTTTTTCATGTTTTAAAACAAGATTTCTGATTGTTTTAGCTTCTTAAATGTGAATATTTTCTGGTTTCTTTGCTCCATAAATCAAAGAAATCATTAAAAGTGAATAATGTTTGGTTTGTGGATTTGAGAACATCATCATTTCCAGGTTTGAAAAACACTAAATGTCATTTTTTTAAGGTTTTCTGACATTGTATGGACCAAACGATCACTCGATTCATCGTGAAAATAATCCAAAATTGCATAAATTGCAACTCTCGCTGTAATTTATTTTATAATTAAAATACATTTTTCTTGAACTAAGATTGCAGCATATTTTACCAATTAGTTCCAATCCAATCTAACCTTATTTATAAAGCACTTTAAATTAATGAAATATACAATTGTGTGACCTAATAGACATAAGGACAAACAATTAAACAATAAAAATACTGTAGAAAATATAAATATATAATATATATAATATAATATAGTTAATAAAATGCATTTAGGGCCAGTGCATAAACTTTATAGAGCAGTATTTGAGATTAAAGGGATTAAATAGGGATTACTTACTTAAAGGCGCCATATGTAAGAATGTGGCCAAAAACGGTTACTACATTCAAATTCAAAACACCAAGGTCTTTTAGGTTTTCGTTTTCTGACGTAACTGGCAACCCGTGGTTGCTCTGCAGTTGAGACTCTACTGACTGCAATGATTGGTAGACGGCGGTAGGTGGCGCCACATGACGCCAAAACATGATTTCAAAACATTAACATGATTTGCAGTCTGCAAAAAACATTTATTACATAATGCACCTTTAATAAATACTAATAAATACTTAATAAATAGATTTTATTCATTCTTTAATGATTGAATGTCTGTATTTACTTTACAGTGTTGTGTGTGAGAACCAAAATAAAGAAATCTAAACCTGGAGAGGCTGTCGATGCGGACGCCATGTTTGGTCTCTGTGTCTTTAGAGTCCATCTTGATGGTGAACTCTTTATCCAGCAGCAGCACAAAGGAGATGGCTCCAGAGTCGGGCTTCATGTACAGCAAACACGAGTCCTTCACCACCAGCCAGCTGCACAACAACAACAACAACAACAACAACACAAACGTATGATTTTCAGCCTCAAAACCATCACCAGCGCTTCACTTCACCGACTGTTGGAGGAACAGTGTAGGAAGAGGACGATCATAAGGCTGTAGGTGGATGGGCCGAGTGGGATTTTTTTTGTTTTTGTCTTCAGAAAAATAACAATAAAAAAACCCGCTCACATAATAATTTGGCTGCCAGGAAGAGAAAGTGAGAGAAACAGTCGTGTGCCAAAAACAGAAATGATGAATATTCACATGAATGACAAGCCAAACACGACACCATTGTTGTGTTGTTAGTGAGCAGCATTTAGTGTAGGTTTGCACTCTTTACATCAGCGTACATTTTTGACAGTTAAAATACCACTTTACAGCCTTACAGCCACAAAGATATTTGGAAACATAAGTGCCCAAACTAAATAGAGTAAATCTCTGCAGTTACACGCTCCATGTGGATTATCTTGGTATCAAAAATAAAGATAGCACTTGTAAGATTACACCAGAGGTGTAAGTTTCACTGTGTCAGAGTAAATACACATGGAACACAGCATAAATTAAGTTTTTTTTTTTTTCTCGCTAAAAAAATATTGCATTTTAAAGTAAATATCACCTTTAAAATCAGCAGTAGGAGCTTAAAAATGCATGGAGGTCGTGAAACAACAAGTGGACATGAGCTGTGCAAAGTCTGATGCTGCTGAAGTGAAGCAGAGTAAAATGACAGAGGTTTTAGTAAAGAGATGTTTAGGAGTTCTCTCGTTTGGCACATTTGAGATTTCTTGGGTACCAAATTATTAAAACCCATTTAATATTATTTACATGTCACTATTGGTCTAAAAAGAACTTGTTTTGAATAATATATATTTTTTTTAAAGTACGAAAACTTGCTGTAAATCAATGCTCCCTGTGCGGAGCGTAATGACAACTTTGTGACTCTGCACTAGCTTTTCAATTCAGTTCAGTTTTTCAGTTTTCTGTGTTTTAATTGTGTTTCGTGAACATAATAATGGTTTTTATTAGCTTTTAGCCGAGTTTCTGACCCTTCTGTGGATATGCAGCATGTCTGTGTTTGTTAAAGTTAGATATGGTTTTATGGCGCTTTTGTGGCTGCGTGTGAAGAAGAAGAGGTTAACACCTCATATTAGAGCCATAACAATAATATTCTTTCCATTTAAGCTTTGAGGGGCATTCTGAGCATAACTAAACAATTGTATCGTGAGGAGAAGAAAACTAAAAGACAAACAGAAAAAGAGAGAGGTGACCACACACACACACACACACACACACACACACACACACACACACACACACCGTTTAGACCAGCGATAGCAGGCTTTGCTGTGACCGCAGCAGTTCATGCCAGGGATTCTGTGTCCACCCGACCGCTTATAGATCATCCCTTCCCTGGAAAGGACACATAAAAATATACAATTACAATAGAGTTTCATTCTAATTCTTGATATTTCATTTTGAAACACTGTTTTCTGTGTTCTTGTACACAAGACTGATGGGATTACAGTGCAAATAAATCTATAAAAGAGCCAATACTCACAGTCCTTTGGGTCCCAAGTCATGAATGAACGACATCTGGCTGACGTCAATGAACGCCATCTGAGAATAGACAGGAAGAGACAACGAGAGGCTTCACACAGTGACACACACACAGAAAAAGTGATACATTCTGCACATGAATCTTCCACCTGGAGGCAACGTGACTCATCTTAAATGATTCCACCCCAGATAATCAACATCAGCAGCACACAATGAGCACAACACAACTGCTGTGTGACACCATTACTGTATTATTAATTAATTAATTATACATATATATACACATACATATTATAATAATAATAAAAATAGAATAAAATGAAATAAAAAATATGAATACAATTATTTAAATATGTATTTAATTAATTAATTTAAGTAAGTAAGTAATTAATCAATTAAAAAATTAATTAAACATATATATAGACATATATATATGCATTATGATAATAATAACAATAGAATAAAAATAAAATAAAATATAAAATATGAATAAAATTATTTAATTATTAATTTAATTATTTAAATATTTATTTAATTATTTCAATATTTATTTAATTATTTAAATATCTATTTAATTATTCAATTAAGTAATTGACCAATTAATTAATCGATTAATTATTTATTTAATTATTTAATTAATTAATTAATTAATTACCATGACTGTACCATGTAAACGCATAACACCATTACTGGTGTCACTTCACAGCATGAGTTAAGTAAAGTAAGTAGAGGTGAGGAGTGTGTGGAATATAATTCACCCACATTCATAATAAAAGTTAGTTTTAAGGAAGACATCTTAAATTTATTCATGGGATGGTGAGAGTTTAAACGTGTAACTTCCCAGAGAAGAAACGTTGTCTCGTGTTTCTCACTCGTCTATTTTTATCTAAAGCTTTTAAGGCCTTTAAAGAGTACCTTCAGCAAATACTAATATGATTTAAAACAGACACAGAGGTCGAGGTAAATACGTAGGACTCCCGTATGGTAAAAACATAAAAGAACTCATTTACTTTGAAGGTATACTTGCAGTATTTACAGTACGCACATTTGCTTTGTCCTTACTGTAAATACACACACACACACACATTTAGTACAAAGTTGAAGTTCAGTCTGAGGTTACGTATGAGTGTGTCAGTGTCACAGCTTAGTATGATTACTCACAGTGTGGTGATATTTGCGGTACATGGCCATCCTCAGCAGCTTGTTCAAATAGTCTTCTAACTGTTTCTGTAGGAACACACACACACACACACACTAGATTTTGGCCACTGTGAGTATTTTAATGATGAATTCCATGCATGTGAACAAAGAGTCAGTGTTTTTATGAGACAGAGCTGCAGGCGACGAGAGCTCGTCAGGTGAGAGAAACAAATGTTTAAACAGGGAAAGCAGGCGAGACGTACCCTCCTGCTGGAGACCTGCTCGTCTCGCACCAGCTCGTCGGCGCCTCCCCTGGGCAGCGAAGGCATCTCCCTCACCTCGCTCTTCCTCACCGTCCTTCGTCTCACGGTGTGGCTGCGACACAGAGCAGAGGGAAAATATCCAGACGTTAAAACAGTTTCGGGTCATTTACATAAAAAACGCTTACGTCAACCCATAGACTTCTAAGTAAATTGACTCAGTCAAAACAGTGAAGGCAAATTTCAGTAAAATAACTTAGCTAGCTTAGTTATCTCTACCTCCTCGTGAGGTTTAAGAGTTTAGAAATAACAACTAACTGAATTGTGCATTTACAAAACGAATTAAAATTGTACAGAAAGTGTCGTAAAAACAGGCCGTGAAATTTTTTTTCCGTGAAAACAAAAAAATATATTTGGGTAAAAAATTTTTTTGCGAAAATAAACACCGAAAAAATATATATTTTGTATAAAAAGAGCCCGGAAAAAATTTCATATAAACAGACCCCCCAAAAAATATCGTAAAAACAGACCCCAAAAAAATATTTCTTAAAAACAGACCCTGAAAAAAATATTTCGTAAAAACAGAAGCCCCAAAAAAATATTTCTTAAAAACAGACCCCAAAATAAAATATTTCGTAAAAAACAGACCCCATAAGAAAATCTTTCTTAAAAACAGACCCTGAAAAAAATCTTTCGTAAAAACAGACACTGAATTTTTTTTTGTATAAACAGACAACCCCAAAAAATATTGGAAAAAACAGACCCCCCCAAAAAATCTTTCTTAAAAACAGACTCCGAAAAAAAATTATCGTTTAAACAGACTCTGAAAAAAAACTTGTAAAAAACAGACTGCAAAAATTATTTTGTATAAACAGACCTTAAAAAAGTAGTAAAAACAGACCCCGAAAAAAATATTTTGTATAAACAGACCCCGAAAAAATAATTCATAAAAAGTCTCAATATAAACTGTCTATTATACTGTGTATATATATATATATATTAGATATAAATATACATATATATATATATAAAGATACTTTCAATATAAGAAGTAAAAGTGGATCCTTTCAGCAGCGTTTAAAAGATGAAGGGGAAAGCTACGTCCAGCAGATGGCAGCATTTCCCAAGATGCAATTCAACAACAACAAAAAAACTTTATTAGTCTCCGTGGAGCAGTTCAAAACACACAGGGCAGTTAGGTATGAACACAGGTGTGGAGTTTATCTCTGTTTCAGCTCAGTGTTTTAACGAGGACATGAAAATTCATTCATTACAGGTGAGGCTTCTCCTGCACACAGCGACACCGACTTGAAGAGCGCGGTTTACTTCCGGTGACTTGGTACGGTCCATTCCGCCCCTCGGTGTGGATGTATTTAAAATGTTCCACTTCGTGTTTATCTTTCGGAGCTTCAGAAAAGCAGCAGAGAGGACGAGGAACAGCGCGGACAAACATGTGGTAACTCAACGACACACAAACACACATTTCTGAGTGTTTCTGTTCTCACTGTTGCTAACGTCCGTTCACAGGTGTTTACATTACACCTGCTGCTGCAGCTAATGTGACGTCACTGCTCCTCCGCATGACGAACCGTGCACGTGTGTTGTCAATGCAATTAGTCAAAAAGTGTCTTCATACTGTCGAAAATGTCCTAGTATATCATGTCAACAAAAACTGTCCAAATATAAACTGTCAAAAATGTCCTGGTAATTGACCAAAAAAGTCCATAAAAATGTTTGTCCAAAATTTGACCAAAAAAATGTTAGTCCAAAATTTGACCAAAAGAAGTCCAAAAATGGTTTGTCCAAAATGTGACCAAAAGGTCATACTTTAGCATGCTGTCCAACATTTGACCAAAAAGTCAAACTATAGTATGTCATCCAAAATTTGACCAAAAGAAGTCCAAAAATGGTTTGTCCAAAATGTGACCAAAAAGGAATAATATAGCATGTCGTCCAAAATTTTACCCAAAAAAGTAAAAATAGAATGTTTTTGTCCAAAATTTGACCAAAAAGTCATACTATAGCATGTCGTCCAAAATTTGACCAAAAAGTAATAATATAGCATGCCGTCCAAAATTTGACCAAATAAAGTTTTTAAAGTGTCGTCCAAAATTTGACCAAAAAGTCATACTATAGCATGTCGTCCAAAATTTGACCGAAAAAGTTTTTAAAAAATGTTGTCCAAAATATGACCAAAAAGTAATAATATGGCATGTCGTCCAAAATTTGACCAAAAAAAGTTTCAAACATTTTTTGTCCAAAATTTGACCAAAAAGTCATACTATAGCATGTTGTCCAAAATTTGACCAAAAAAGTTTTTAAAAATTGTTGTTCAAAATTTGACCAACAAGTGGTATTATAGTATGTCGTCCAATATTTGACCAAAAACAGTCAAAAAACTTTGTCCAAAATTTGACCAACAAGTGGTATTATAGTATGTCGTCCAATATTTGACCAAAAACAGTCAAAAAACTTTGTCCAAAATTTGACCAAATAAAGTTTTTAAAGTGTCGTCCAAAATTTGACCAAAAAGTCATACTATAGCATGTCGTACAAAATTTGACCAAAAAAGTTTTTTAAAAATGTTGTTCAAAATTTGACCAACAAGTGGTATTATAGTATGTCGTCCAATATTTGACCAAAAACAGTCAAAAAACTTTGTCCAAAATTTGACCAAAAAGTCATACTATATAGCATGTCATCCATCCATCCATTATCTACCGCTTCCAATCCAAAAAAAGAAAAAAAATGTTTTTGTCCTAAATTTGACCAAAAAGTCATACTATAGCACGTCGTCCAAAATTTGACCAAAAAAGTTTTTTAAAAATGTTGTTCAAAATTTGACCAAAAAGTCATACTATAGCATGTCGTCCAAAATTTGACCAAAAAAGTTTTTAAAAAATGTTGTTCAAAATTTAACCAAAAAGTGGTACTATAGTATGCCGTCCAAAATTTGACCAAAAACAGTCAAAAAACTTTGTCCAAAGTTTGACCAAAAAGTCATACTATATAGCATGTCATCCATCCATCCATCCATCCATTATCTACTGCTTCCAATCCAAAAAAAGAAAAAAAATGTTTTTGTCCTAAATTTGACCAAAAAGTCATATTATAGTAAAAGTATTTTATTAAGACAATTACCTCACTAACCTGATCCCCAACCAAGAACTGGAGTAAATGAACATGTTTGTTCAATGCATATGATTGTGCTTCCTTGACCAATAAGTGATACTATAGTATGTCGTCCAAAATTTTACCAATAAGTGATATGATAGTATGTCGTCCAAAATTTGACCAAAAACAGTCAAAAAACTTTGTCCAAAATTTGACCAGAAAGTCATACTATATAGCATGTCATCCATCCATCCATCCATTATCTACCGCTTCCAATCCAAAAAAAAGAAAAAAAATGTTTTTGTCCTAAATTTGACCAAAAAGTCATACTATAGCATGTCGTCCAAAATTTGACCAAAAAGTAATAATATAGCATGCCGTCCAAAATTTGACCAAATAAAGTTTTTAAAGTGTCGTCCAAAATTTGACCAAAAAGTCATACTATAGCATGTCGTCCAAAATTTGACCGAAAAAGTTTTTAAAAAATGTTGTCCAAAATATGACCAAAAAGTAATAATATGGCATGTCGTCCAAAATTTGACCAAAAAAAGTTTCAAACATTTTTTGTCCAAAATTTGACCAAAAAGTCATACTATAGCATGTTGTCCAAAATTTGACCAAAAAAGTTTTTAAAAATTGTTCAAAATTTGACCAAAAAGTCATACTATAGCATGTCATCCAAAATTTGACCAAAAAAGTTTTTTAAAAATGTTGTTCAAAATTTGACCAACAAGTGGTATTATAGTATGTCGTCCAATATTTGACCAAAAACAGTCAAAAAACTTTGTCCAAAATTTGACCAACAAGTGGTATTATAGTATGTCGTCCAATATTTGACCAAAAACAGTCAAAAAACTTTGTCCAAAATTTGACCAAATAAAGTTTTTAAAGTGTCGTCCAAAATTTGACCAAAAAGTCATACTATAGCATGTCGTCCAAAATTTGACCAAAAAAGTTTTTTAAAAATGTTGTTCAAAATTTGACCAACAAGTGGTATTATAGTATGTCGTCCAATATTTGACCAAAAACAGTCAAAAAACTTTGTCCAAAATTTGACCAAAAAGTCATACTATATAGCATGTCATCCATCCATCCATTATCTACCGCTTCCAATCCAAAAAAAGAAAAAAAATGTTTTTGTCCTAAATTTGACCAAAAAGTCATACTATAGCACGTCGTCCAAAATTTGACCAAAAAAGTTTTTTAAAAATGTTGTTCAAAATTTGACCAAAAAGTCATACTATAGCATGTCGTCCAAAATTTGACCAAAAAAGTTTTTAAAAAATGTTGTTCAAAATTTAACCAAAAAGTGGTACTATAGTATGCCGTCCAAAATTTGACCAAAAACAGTCAAAAAACTTTGTCCAAAGTTTGACCAAAAAGTCATACTATATAGCATGTCATCCATCCATCCATCCATCCATTATCTACTGCTTCCAATCCAAAAAAAGAAAAAAAATGTTTTTGTCCTAAATTTGACCAAAAAGTCATATTATAGTAAAAGTATTTTATTAAGACAATTACCTCACTAACCTGATCCCCAACCAAGAACTGGAGTAAATGAACATGTTTGTTCAATGCATATGATTGTGCTTCCTTGACCAATAAGTGATACTATAGTATGTCGTCCAAAATTTTACCAATAAGTGATATGATAGTATGTCGTCCAAAATTTGACCCAAAAATATTTAGTCCAAAATTTAACCAAAAAGTCATACCATAGCATGTCGTCCAAAATTTGACCAGATAAAGTTTTTAAGAAATGTTGTTCAAAATTTGACCAAAAAGTGATACATTAGCATGTCGTTCAAAATTTGACCAAAGAAAGTTTTAAAAAAATGTTTTTCAAAATTTGACCAAAAAGTGGTATTATAGTATGTCGTCCAAAATTTGACCAAAAACAATCCAAAAACTTTGTCCAAAATTTGACCAAAAAGTCATACTATAGCATGTCATCCATCCATCCATCCATCCATCCATTATCTTCCGCTTCCAATCCAAAAAAGAAAAAAAATGTTTTTGTCCTAAATTTGACCAAAAAGTCATACTATAGCATGTCGTCCAAAATTTGACCAAAAAAGTTTTTAAAAAATGTTGTTCAAAATTTGACCAAAAAGTGGTATTATAGTATGTCGTCCAAAATTTGACCAAAAACAGTCCAAAAACTTTGTCCTAAATTTGACCAAAAAGTCATACTATAGCATGTCATCCATCCATCCATTATCTACCGCTTCCAATCCAAAAAAAGAAAAAAAATGTTTTTGTCCTAAATTTGACCAAAAGGTCATATTATAGTAAAAGTATTTTATTAAGACAATTACCTCACTAACCTGATCCCCAACCAAGAACTGGAGTAAATGAACATGTTTGTTCAATGCATATGATTGTGCTTCCTTGACCAATAAGTGATACTATAGTATGTCGTCCAAAATTTGACCAATAAGTGATACGATAGTATGTCGTCCAAAATTTGACCCAAAAATATTTAGTCCAAAATTTGACCAAAAAGTCATACTATAGCATGTCGTCCAAAATTTGACCAAAAACAGTCCAAAAACGTTGTCCAAAAATTTGACAAAAAAGTCATACTATAGCATGTCATGCATCCATCCATCCATCCATCCATTATCTACCGCTTCCAATCCAAAAAAAAGAAAAAAAATGTTTTTGTCCTAAATTTGACCAATTTTCGGCGACCTTGAGTGTCTTCAAAGGCGCCTTAAATATAATGAATTATTATTATTATTATTATTATTATTATTACTAAATTTGACCAAAAAGTCATACTATAGCATGTCGTCCAAAATTTGACCAAAAAAGTTTTTAAAAAATGTTGTTCAAAATTTAACCAAAAAGTGGTACTATAGTATGTCGTCCAAAATTTGACCAAAAACAGTCAAAAAACTTTGTCCAAAATTTGACCAAAAAGTCATATTATAGTAAGTCCAAAATTTGGCCAAAAAAAGTATTTTATTAAGACAATTACCTCACTAACCTGATCCCCAACCAAGAACTGGAGTAAATGAACGTGTTTGTTCAATGCATATGATTGTGCTTCCGTGACCAATAAGTGATACTATATTATGTCGTCCAAAATTTGACCCAAAAATATTTAGTCCAAAATTTGACCAAAAAGTCATACTATAGCATGTCGTCCAAAATTTGACCAAAAAAGTTTTTAAAAAATGTTGTTCAAAATTTAACCAAAAAGTGGTACTATAGCATGTCGTCCAAAATTTGACCAAAAAAGTTTTTTAAAAATTTTGTTCAAAATTTAACCAAAAAGTGGTATTATAGTATGTCGTCCAAAATTTGACCAAAAACAGTCAAAAAACTTTGTCCAAAGTTTGACCAAAAAGTCATACTATAGCATGTCATCCATCCATCCATCCATCCATTATCTACCGCTTCCAATCCAAAAAAAAGAAAAAAAATGTTTTTGTCCTAAATTTGACCAAAAAGTCATATTATAGTAAGTCCAAAATTTGGCCAAAAAAGTTTTTAAAAATTGTTCAAAATTTGACCAAAAAGTCATACTATAGCATGTCGTCCAAAATTTGACCAAAAAAGTTTTTTAAAAATGTTGTTCAAAATTTGACCAAAAAGTGGTACTATAGTATGTCGTCCAAAATTTGACCAAAAACAGTCCAAAAACTTTGTCCAAAATTTGACCAAAAAGTCATACTATAGCATGTCGTCCATCCATCCATCCATCCATCCATTATCTACCGCTTCCAATCCAAAAAAAAGAAAAAAAATGCTTTTGTCCTAAATTTGACCAAAAAGTCATATTATAGTAAGTCCAAAATTTGGCCAAAAAAGTTTTTAAAAATTGTTCAAAATTTGACCAAAAAGTCATACTATAGCATGTCGTCCAAAATTTGACCAAAAAAGTTTTTTAAAAATGTTGTTCAAAATTTGACCAAAAAGTGGTACTATAGTATGTCGTCCAAAATTTGACCAAAAACAGTCCAAAAACTTTGTCCAAAATTTGACCAAAAAGTCATACTATAGCATGTCGTCCATCCATCCATCCATCCATCCATTATCTACCGCTTCAAATCCAAAAAAAAGAAAAAAAATGTTTTTGTCCTAAATTTGACCAAAAAGTCATACTATAGCATGTCGTCCAAAATTTGACCAAAAAAGTTTTTAAAAAATGTTGTTCAAAATTTGACCAAAAAGTGGTATTATAGTATGTCGTCCAAAATTTGACCAAAAACAGTCCAAAAACTTTGTCCAAAATTTGACCAAAAAGTCATACTATAGCATGTCGTCCAAAATTTGACCAAAAAAGTTTTTAAAAAATGTTGTTCAAAAAGTGGTACTATAGTATGTCGTCCAAAATTTGACCAAAAAGTCATGCTATAGTAAGTCCAAAATTTGGCTAAAAAGTCATACTATAGTAAGTCCAAAATGTGTTCAAAATTTGACCAAAAAAAGTATTTTATTAAGACGATTAACTCACTAACCTGATCCCCAACCAAGAACTGGAGTAAATGAACATGTTTGTTCAATGCATATGATTGTGCTTCCTTGACCAATAAGTGATACTATAGTATGTCGTCCAAAATTTGACCAATAAGTGATATGATAGTATGTCGTCCAAAATTTGACCAAAAACAGTCAAAAAACTTTGTCCAAAATTTGACCAACAAGTGGTACTATAGTATGTCGTCCAAAATTTGACCAAAAACAGTCAAAAAACTTTGTCCAAAATTTGACCAAAAAGTCATACTATAGCATGTCATCCAAAATTTGACCCAAAAATATTTAGTCCAAAATTTGACCAAAAAGTCATACCATAGCATGTCGTCCAAAATTTGACCAGATAAAGTTTTTAAAAAATGTTGTTCAAAATTTGACCAAAAAGTGATACATTAGCATGTCATCCAAAATTTGACCAAAGCAAGTTTTAAAAAAATGTTGTTCAAAATTTGACCAAAAAGTGGTATTATAGTATGTCGTCCAAAATTTGACCAAAAACAGTCAAAAAACTTCGTCCAAAATTTGACCAAAAAGTCATACTATAGCACAGGGGTCACCAACGTGGTGCCCGCGGGCACCTGGTAGCCCGCAGGCAGCCAATACGGTGCCCGCGGGCTCACTTCACTTCACCTCACTTGCATGTATCCGTATGATCGCTCAGTAAAATATCTTTGATATTGTTTATAAAAACTGGTTATCGTTAGGAGTAAGCACTGGAATGAATGTGTATGCAGTTTAATGCATAATATTAATCATTTAAATGGTAAACAAAAAAAATAAAATGTTAATGTGGTAGCCCTCCATATTATTTTTTACCCTTAAGGTAGCTCTCATCTCAAAAAGGTTGGTGACCCCTGCTATAGCATGTCATCCATCCATCCATCCATCCATTATCTACCGCTTCCAATCCAAAAAAAAGAAAAAAAATGTTTTTGTCCTAAATTTGACCAAAAAGTCATATTATAGTAAGTCCAAAATTTGGCCAAAAAAAGTATTTTATTAAGACAATTAACTCACTAACCTGATCCCCAACCAAGAACTGGAGTAAATGAACATGTTTGTTCAATGCATATGATTGTGCTTCCTTGACCAATAAGTGATACTATAGTATGTTGTCCAAAATTTGACCCAAAAATATTTAGTCCAAAATTTGACCAAAAAGTGATACTATAGCATGTCGTCCAAAATTTGACCAAAAAAGTTTTTAAAAAATGTTGTTCAAAATTTGACCAAAAAGTGGTACTATAGTATGTCGTCAATTAACTCACTAACCTGATCCCCAACCAAGAACTGGAATAAATGAACATGATTGTTCAGTGCATATGATTGTGCTTCCTTTGTTATGTTGTGAAAACAATAAAAAGAATGTTGTGCAAAAAGAAAATGTCTTCAGTAAAGTATGTTTTCAAAAAATGTTAAAATGCAATATAGCATCAAAACTGTCAAAAATGAGTATCTAGTGTTCGAGACAGTCCAGGTGTTTTACAAGCATGATTGTAGGACGTGTTGATGCTATTGTGGATGTAAGATTGTTCAAACTAAATTCACTATTAAGTTAAGGTTACATCATAAATCTAATGCTTTAAGTGAATAACGAATAAAAACAAAGCAGTGACTTAAAGTAAACGAGTAAAAAGACACATTGGGCAACACACTTTGTGTACAAGTGAAATGTTAACAGACTAAAGCCTTGTCTCTGTATTTATAGAGTAGGAGGTCCTCCACCCTGTGCACTTCATGGAGGAGGAGGAGCTAAAAACAGTGAGCTATCCCTTTAACGGAGAAAACTAGTGACAGTCACACAGTTCATGTGCTGATCGTGTTTAAGCAGCAGTTACTAAACAAACACCTGGACCCAAAAAACCTCATTTTAGTGAACAGGAACCCTTTACCACCTCTAGGAAGCCGGGGACTGCCATGTTGTGGACTGGAACAATGCCTCAGGTCGTGGAACCAAACCCGCCGGACTGGAACGACCCTGCAGTCGTGGGACCGAACTTGCTGGACCTGGCGCAACGGTGGGTTTGCGACAGTCCAGCAGGTTCAGTTCTACAACTGCTGGGTTGTTCCAGTCCGGTGGGTTTGGTTCCACAACCGTGAACCCAAAACGTTGTGAAAAACCACAACCTGGCAACCCTCGCGCTGCACGCAGCCCCAGCCGTTGTGGAAACCAAACCTGGCAACCCTCGCGCTGCACGCAGCCCCAGCCGTTGTGGAAACCAAACCTGGCAACCCTCGCGCTGCACGCAGCCCCAGCCATTGTGGAAACCAAACCTGGCAACCCTCGCGCTGCACGCAGCCCCAGCCGTTGTGGAAACCAAACCTGGCAACCCTCGCACTGCAAGCAGCCCCAGCCATTGTGGAAATCAAACCTGGCAACCCTGACCAAAAAAAAAGTTTTTTTTCACCAAAACTAGCTTTTGTACAACCCAACCTGGCAACCATCGCCCCCCCACACATCCATCACCACCTTGCACACCTCAGCCCCACACCAGTGACCCATTACCCTCACACCCCCACACCAGTGACCCATTACCCTCACACCCCCAGCATACGTTACCAATCATCCTTTCGTACAACCTCCTCCTGGAACCGAACCCGCAACCTTGAGATCCGAACATCGCCCCCAGTCTTGGTCGAGGACAAAGCCGCTGCGCCACCTACTTGTTGTAAGTATATGTTTTTTCGTCCCCTTAGAATCGTAACTTTGCACGTTGGACTTTAAAAATGTTGGTCTTTGCGGGATTCGAACCCACGACGTCAAAACTTGACAGCAGCGTTCTTACTCACTGAGCCACTAGTTCTGACATTTGTACATGTTTTCGGCGAGCTATGGCTGTTTATATTGACTCTTAAACTAAAAGAAAGCATCACTGTGGGATTCGAACCCATAACCTCAGGGATATGAGTCATCTGCTGACAGTCTGAGCCACTTGTCCAGATGCTTTCTCACACATTTTCGGTAATCATAATTTTTCTGTTGTGGTCAGAGTTTCTTTAAGTACTGGCATTTTTTCCAAAACTCTCTGGACTCTACAATATCGGACTATTGTCAGGTGTTCAAGTTTCAAAAAGACAAACAGTTTAGTTCTGGGCTTTTCTGGAATCGAACCCCAGTCTCCCGCTCCATGAGCCAACGTCAAACTCATAGAGCTATACAACTTAACGAGGAAATTTTTTGGTTTTGTTTTATTTGTTTTTTCCATCTGTCATATTGGTATAGGTGTTCAACAGTGTGATGACGCAAATGTTTATAATTCAATGCAATCAGTCAAAACCTCTATGAACAAGCATCTGCGTGATAAGGCTCAGAGCAATCACATGGTTGTGGAACAGAAACTGCCAACCTCGCTGTTGTGGACCGAGCTGGGACAACCATGGGCGACGCTAGCCCCCTTTTTAGGGGTGCGTCAGTGTGTGTGTGTCCTGCCAGTGACCAATGATGGACGTACGACAATTGTTGTGTCAAAAATACTTTTATTTGTTATTATTATTCATTTCAAACCCACAATGGAGAACACAGCTTCTCCTGTGAAGAGAGTTCAGGTTCAGACTGGTTGTTGCTCGCAGCGACAATACATTATGCTAATTTAAGCTAATCGCCTGCTTGCGCTAGCTTCACATTTAATCAAATGTTCCACCTGAAAATATATAATAGACACAGTGAATAGGGCTGAACGATATGGACAAAATGTCAAATCTCGATATTCATGCCAGATATCTCGATATCGATATCGATAAGATACGATATGACTACAGGTTCGGTGAAAACCAAGCATTTTTCAGAAAAATAAAAACATTATAAAAAAGACTGTGGAAACTTTCCACATGGAAAGTGCAGTTTTATTGATGAGAACTCACTGCCAGACATTAACATAAAGTCACCAAAGAACACATAAAAAATCATTTTTCATCATCATCACATTTTTTACTGCAGCTCCGCTTTAATGTTCGATGCGTTATCAGTCATCACGCAAACCTGTTGGTCCTCCTTCAAGTCCCAGTGTGCTAACCGTTAGCAGCTAACGCAGCTCTCATCCTGCGCTATATTATCACCTGTATGTTCCCCAGGGAAGAAGGACTTCTGCAGACAGCGGGTCCTGAGTTTGTTGTAATAAAACGGATCGTTAAACTGATGTAAGGTTCGGTTGTCCGGCTTGACCACAGGTCCGTGGTTGTGGCGAAATGATCAATGATTTATGTTTTGGCACAAAATCGCCACCGGCCTCATTATCTTCCGCACACATGTCACTATTCTTTCTTTTTTTTGATTTTCCCACTCTGTGTCGTGTGTGTGAGGGGGAAAATCTATATCGTTTATATCGTCGCTTTTTTTATATTAATATCTTGAATGTTCATATCTCGATATCGATACGATAACGATATATCGTTCAGCCCTAACAGTGAATATCGTGCACGGTAACTACAGTACATAAACCAAATTAAACGAATATGTCAGGAAGTTGTTTTTTAAATGCGAAAAGTGCGAGATTGGTGCTCCTCGCAGCTACATTATGCTAATCGAAGCTAATCGCCTGCTTGCTCTAGCTTCGCATTAATTCAAATGGCCACCTTAAAATACGTAGTAGACAGTGAATATCATGCACGGTAACTGCAGTACATAATCCAAATTAATTGAATATGTCAGGAAGTTGTTTTTTAACTTTGAAAAGAGCCAGACCGGTTCGTCATGCTAATCTAAGCTAATCGCCTGCTTGCTCCAGCTGCACATTTATTAAAATCACCACACTACAATTGACAGCGAATATCACATATGGTAACTACAGTATATAAACCAAATTAAATTAATATAATTAAATTAATATGCCAGGAAGTTGTTTTTGTGTTTTTTACGCTAATTTAAGCTAATCGCATGCTTGCGCTAGCATCACATTTATTCAAATAGCCACCCTACAGTATGCAATAGACAGTGAATATCACGCACAGTAACTACAGTACATAAATTAAATTTAATTTAATTTAATTTAATTTAATTTAATTTAATTTAATTTAATTTAATTTAATTTAATTTAATTAAAAATAATTAAATTAATATGCCAGGAAGTAGTTTTTTAACTTTGAAAAGAGCCAGACCGGTTGCTCCTCACAGCTACGTTATGCTAATTTAAGCTAATCGCCTGCTTGCTCTGGCTTCACATTGATTAAAAATATTCTCATCTAAATGAGGCTAATCTAACTGTTATGTAAGCTTATACTGAGCATATTTTAGCACGGTGCACACATATGAATTTAACCTGTTTGTTGGCGTGTGCACATTGTGTTTCACATGGGTAGATTATTGTGCACCTGTGTATGAGTGTGTGTGTGTGTGTGTGTGTGTGTGTGTGTGTGTGTGTGTATATAGACACCCACCTGCGTGACGGTAGCGGTATCCTCATGAAGGTCTTGTACGTCCTGAGTTCTCTGT
Source organism: Microchirus variegatus (assembly GCF_963457635.1). Taxonomy (NCBI): domain Eukaryota; kingdom Metazoa; phylum Chordata; class Actinopteri; order Pleuronectiformes; family Soleidae; genus Microchirus; species Microchirus variegatus. The sequence goes on from NC_139808.1 coordinate 28,985,458, forward strand.
GCAGATCCATGAAATGTTTCTCCTTCCTCTTCACCATCCAGGTGAACTCGCCGTGTTTCAGCTCAATCTTGAACACGGCCGGCAGAGACTACGAGATGAGAGCGGGGATTAGATTTGAACAATTTCTTTACGTACGGTTATTTTAAAGCACATTTAACGAGGGGGATAAACTCAAATTATTATAACCAGTTGATTTAAAGACGACAACAGTAACTGTTAGTGAAACAGAAACATAACAGCTCTGTGAAGCAATACTATCAGACCTGACTGAGGGAGCATTTCTGTGTATACAGCAGCAACGCAGGTAGAATAATACTTCAAGCTTATTATCAAGCTATAATTAATTTATTTTTGTCTGGTTTTTTTTAGGAATTAACCGATTCATTTTGCATAATAATTGCATACACATGTTTATATTCTAGTGCTGGGTAACGTTAACGCATGACGTGTTTCCATGACGACTGACCAAAAAAGGACGCGCGTGACGTCATGTTTACGTGACTCCCGATTGTTAAAATTAGTCTCTAAAGTAACGCTAAACTTTAAAAACAGAGGCACACATACGCAGTACGCAGGTACGCTGGTTATTTGTTACCGCTGCTCTTTACCTTTAATAAACAGACCGCTACAGTTCGACTGTAGGCGCGCTAATATCGCTAAAGGAGCTAATGCAGCTAACGGAGCTAACTGGTTAACGTGACGTTGCGCGTGTCTTTTTCCAATAAGTCATCATGGAAACGCGGCAACGTTGACGCCACGAACACGTTAACTGCCGCTAAAGCGTTAGCGTGCCCAGCGCTAGTTTATTTTATTGTTTGTTTTTTTTATTTAACACAACCTTTAATTTCACACTGAAAAAAAACAATCATGAGATTATTTCAGGCAAACGGCGACAACGAATTATAATATTTGACTGTAGGCACGCTAACGGCGCCAAACGAGCTAATGCAGCTAACGGAGCTAACTGGTAAACGGTGCTTGGACTCCGGAGTCGCGGCACGTAAACATGACACATGCGTCTTTTTCCGGTCTATCTTCATCAAAACAAACACTTTTATTTTGAAATCCTGTGCAATATCATCATATATATTATTATTTCCGCCCCCAGGTCATTTGACTTCCTGCTTTACCTTGTTGACGCTGCGGTTCTGCGACAGGTTAAAGCGGTCCTGAGCGGTGGTGAACCTCTCCACCTCCAGGATTCGGACGGTAATGGGCACAGTGGAGAGGTAGACCTTGGCGCTGGCCTCCTTGAAGCCCACCGTGGCGTACACGGCTGAAAACGGGATACGACAGTCCCCTAGGAGAGAGGAAGAGGAGGAAGGATGAAGGAGGCTTGTGTAGGTAGGTGTTTCTTGGAAGCTCGGGCTGCAGAGTGGGCTGCAACAGACTTTTATGCTTTTGCTCGTGTGGAGAGAGTGTTGAGGTCAACTTTTTTCTCTGGTAAAGTTTGTGAGATCTAAATTAAGTAAAGGAAGAAAAACCACCTTCATGCACGTCCACTGTGAGATTCCTGTGTGGAAGCTCAATACATTAAGCTTTTTTTGTCTAATTTTCAAACTTCTGTCGCTTAATCTGACTATATTTCCTACATTTTATAATTGATCTTGTCATTTTTTTAATATATTTGTTTATTTTTGTTTTTTTACCTGGAAAACTGTTTATTTTTACCTCAACTTTCTGCCATGTTTCTTTTGATTGTTATTCTATGGTTTTATGTCTTTAATTCTAGATTTTAATGTTTTGACCTGTAGCACTTTGAGATGATCAAATGTAAAGTGCAATATAAATAAAATTTATTATTATTATTATTACATATTACATATACAGGGATTCTACAAAAAAAACCCCAAGATTACAATTACAAATGTATGGTTTCTTGCATATACCATATATTAATTAATTAATGTATGTATTAATTTAATGTTAAAACAAAAAAACAATAGGGAAACACCCGTATTTCTGTACCGTGCTATGTAATTTGTCCCTCATGAAAAAAAATTGGAATAAATAAATAAATAATTTCAAACAGTCCTTAAACCTCACTTATTTACTTTGTGAAATCCTCTTTTTTTTTCCACAGTGAGATCTTTCCACATATGCCTCGCAGACTCACCTAAGTAGTTTGCGTCATAGTCGTTCTCATCTCCTTCCCCGATATCCAGCTCTGTGGCGTCCAGGCTCTCCACGAGATCGGCCATGCTGACAAAGTCCTGTGCTGCGTCGAGTGTGGCGGTGGAGTCGGTAACTTCAGAGTTCACCAGGTTGAGATTACTGGTCGTCGGCTGGTGATTCTCCCCCAGCATGCTTTGTTTTAGTCAGCCCCGAGAGCAGGCCGCACCTAGAAGACAGTAAAGATGTTTATTTATTTATGATTATCCTGGGAGCTCTTATTGTGGAGGAGCAGGATGTGATGTTATGGTAACAGAGATAATTATTCATTTTTAATACACACTCCCAAAACATGCAAACTCCACACAGAAAGGTCCCAGACCAGGAGCCGTTGTTGTCGTCGTTACAGAAAACAATCTGCTGCCTATCGTATAATCCATCCTTGTGTTGCACTGCTTTGTCGCTGTGCCAGCTGACACTGGACACCGAGTCGATCACAAGCGAAAGAGACAAAAAACAATTCAGACTCACATTCTCACACCTACAGGCTATTTAGAGCGCTCAGCTAACCGCGCAACAGCGTCTTTCAACTGTGGGAGGAAGCCGCAAGTACCTGAAGAAATAATACACCTGGGTTGTTACACACTTTATGGTGAATAAATTCAGTCATGGATGAAAACAAAACAATGTTTTGGTCCAATAAAGGCAGCCAATCCCAGCAGATTAAGGGCAAAAGGTGTTTGACAACATAGTTTCCCAACCCCGGTCCACAGGGAACTCTGCCCTGCCATGTTTTAGATGTTGCCCTGCTCCAAAAACACCTGATTCAAATAAACCGTAAGCTCATCATCAAGCTCTGCAGAAGCCTGATAAGAAACTTTTGTTAAAAAAAAAAAAAAAAAATTATATATATATATATGTGTATATATGTTTATATATATATATATATATACATATAAAAATCGAATAATTTAACGTTTCAACTTTTGTCCATTAGAAAAATATATTATATTTAAATTTTTGTCCAATTTTTTTTCTAAATGTAATTTTTCAACTTTTGTCAATTTTTAAAAAATTTATATTTCAACTTTTGTCATTTCTTTTCAAAAAAATAATGTTTGAACTTTCGTCAATTTATTTTCTCAAAAATTGAATGTTTGAACTTCTGAAATAAAAAAAATAATAATAATTTAATGTTTCATTTGAACCAGGTTTTTTTGGAGCAGGGTAACATCTAAAACATGGCAGGGCCGTGTTCCCTGAGGATCAGGGTTGGGAAACACTGATATAGAGGACACCACACCAGTCCATCCCAGGACCACCATACAGACAAAACAACCATTCACCTATGGTCAAATTACAGAGTCTAATTAGCCTTATTTGCATATTTACGATTTTAATTCTTCAATGACTGTACACTGTACAAAAACAACCCCCATCCACATCCTGAAGAGAGGATCAATTTCTTTGGAATGTTCTTCCTCAATTATGACACAGTTACCGTCTGACGAGAAAGTCCAGTTCCATTATTTACACATAAATCATACTAAACGTTTCGTCTCGTTTTACATTAACAACCTCTTGCCTAATCCTTTGTGGTATGTACAGGAATGTTCTGCAGGAACGTGTCTGGGAACCAAATGTAAGAGGAAAAACGTATTATTCTGCCTTAAAGTCTAAAGTTATCAGCTCCCCAGTCCTAAACAACACAAGCCTAAACAGCTATCTCATCACATTGGCACCGGTCAGAATTGGTCTCTTCATATTTTCGCTGACTCCAGAAAACTCTATCCTTCGACTCGCCAAATAATCAAATCCCTGCAACGCACAAATGATGTCACTGACTGTTGCTGTTGAGCAACACCTCACATATCTGGGTCCCTACGTGCAAAACATCTGCCGTACACCCACGTATGAATCTGAAAAGAAATGCATGCCGTCATGACACACTGTCACACACTCCTCTATCACATTTGTTAAGTAAATAAAGATAAGAAACCTGTTAAACAAGGAAAATTAAACGTAAAACCCTGCAATTCTAGGACGGCACAAGCACTTTGTGGAACAGTATCTGCATTTTAAAGGTGCATTATGTAATAAATCTAAAGCAACTGGCCGTAAAATCCTCCTAATATGTCACAGAGACTCAGGAATAATGTTCATATAACAAACTGAACTCACCAACAACAACAGTACAGACAAAATATTTGCATTAAAAAACAATATTTTGCAGACTGCAAATCATGTTTATGTTTTGAAATCATGTTTTGGCGTCATGTGGCGCCACCTACCGCCGTCTACCAATCATTGCAGTCAGTAGAGTCTCAGCTGCCGAGCGACCACGGGTCACGAAAAGAAACCTAAAAGACCTCTGTGTTTTGAATTTGGATGTAGTAACCGTTTTTGGCCACATTCTTACATATGGCGCCTTTAAAGGGATACCTCATCCAAATGTGCCCTACTGTGAGTCAAATGACGCGTTTTGCATCACAGTAGGGCAAATTTTGAAAATGGAAAACAGATTTTTTTACAACTCGGTGAAAAACTGAGGGAGGGAAGCACATTTTCTAAAAAAAATACTACTGCTCTTCTAGCAATACAAAGCCACATTCAAATCAGTGAAGTATCCCTTTAAGTCTTCAAACTTTTGCTAAGTGCAAAGAAACTTTCCACACAAAACCAACCAAACATGTCGTCCAAGACAAAGCCTCAGAAGCAGAGAAAGAAAGCAGCTGCAGGTGATTTTCAAAGCCCATTTCATGGAAGGACAACTGCAGGGATTTTATGCACTTCCCATCACTGAGGAATTAGCTGGACTTTGAGTTTGGTTGCGGTCAACAATTCTCAAGACTGTGTTCACTGGAGAGGAAACAATATGAGCAGAGCTTGTTTTAATGTGTAATCGTCTGTCAAACAAAACGCAGTCACGGGTTAAATAAACACCTCATCTCATCGTGGGCCGGAATCCAAGACTCGCATATTATGAGGTGACTAATCTGTTCGTTTACTTTGCTCAACGTTTCCCTTACGAGGCGGCGAGTTAACGGTGATTTTCACGAGCAGGTTATCCCCTTTTTATTGTGTTTTCTGGATCAGAACGTTCAAAGTGCTGCAGTACGGCGGCAGATTAGAGGCCCTGACATTCCCACACAACAAGATCCAACATGTTCTCACACACAGTCACAGGAGTCACCAACAGACTCTGCTTTACCCTGTGAAACCATTCAGACCTTTCATTCATTCATTCATTCATTCATGGACAGAGATAATCCAATGAATCCGATGATCCAAACTCATTCATTCAAGCACTTTATATGGCCCTCGAACACTAATGCGATATACACTACCGTTCAAAAGTTTGGGATCACTTAGAAATGTCCTTATTTTTGAAGGAAAAGCACTTTTTTGTCAATGAATAATGCATGAAATGAATCAGAAACACACTCTATTCTAGCTGCAAACGTCTGTTTTTTAATGGAACATGTACATAGGTGTATAGAGGCCCATTTCCAGTGTTCTAATGGTGGTTTGCTAATGGCGTTAGAACGTTATTGGACGATTAGAAAACCCTTGTGCAATGATGTTAGCACAGCTGAAAACAGCAAAGTTTGAAGGGCAAAGTTATTATTTGGAATAAAGATTATTATTTCTAATGTCTTTGACTATGTTTTCTATTCATTTTGCAACTCTTTTGATGAATAAAAGTCTGACTTTTAATGGAAAACACAACAAAAATTGTACAGGTGACCCCAAACTTTTGAACGGTAGTGTACAAATAAAAGTGCTAAGTAGAAGCATATAAGGTTCTTCAGCTTGTCCTCATAGGAGAACCCTTTTTGGCTCCAGGTAGAACCTTTTTATGAAGATTCCACCTGGAACACTTTAGGGGGGTTCCACCAAGAACCCTTTTAAAACCCTTTATTCAGGAAATGGGTTTTAAAGGGTTCTCTGGATCAAAATGGAACCATTAGTGTTACCAAGAACCCTTCAAAAACCCTCTCTTTCAGAAGCAAATGGTTCCAGGCAGAACCTCAGCCCTTGTAGAAGGAACCCTTATTTCTGAGAGTGTAATATACTTACACCCGACGTTAGCGTTCTAGAATTAAAAAACAGATGTCAGACAAAAGTGAAGGAAAAGCTTCCTGTAAACACAGATTTTCCCCCGATTGTCCTTTGATGACATGGCTAAAGCAAAAGTGATGTTTAATCCGTCTGGTTGCAGAGTGCGTTGCTATCTTGGTTTCCAGAAGACATATTTATGACCATGCAGAATCTAAGAATACCCGTGAGCCACCACAGAAGCTGCAGCTCTGAGCGTCTGCGTGCGCAGACTCAGATGTCGTACGCAGCAACGCGGAAGACGAGAAGAAAAGTTTGGACGAGTTATCTGCGTCTCAGTCCGCTCGTTTGGAACACTGCCCCACTTCCTGCTTCCTGTCCATGTTGTCATGGCGATAGATTTAACAGCCAAGGCCCGAGTTGCTTGCACTTGAAGTACGAAGATAAGAAACTAAGAGCATCCGCCTCTGCCTTCACGCGCGTCTTCTTCCTAAATGCCATTAAGCTGGAATCGACGCGGCGTGAAGTCATAGATGAAGAAATGAAGGAGTGGGAGAAGAAGAACGACGACTTCAGGTTTGGTAAAGCTTGGCGGCACAGAGCAGGCGTCATTAAGTCTGCTGAGAACAAATCCATTAGTGACATTTACTTCAAATTTAAAACGTCTGAAATGTGTCCCAATGGAGAACAAAATGTAATAACGCTTCAGACACCAAGGCTTCCAAGATGGTCGATGAACTAACTTTGTTAACTTTCAGTTTCCTGGTTGTGAAGACACACAGTCTTTATCAGACTCATTCACTGTTGTGTTTGTGTTTGTTTCTGGAAAAGTGCTGCAGGATATAATAGAACTTGAATTTCAGTAAATATACATATACATGATAGCGGAAAATAGCGTTTAAAGCAATTCCAATAATTCCAATTCCAAGTTTAAGGGCTGTATCGCCCTCAATATTGATTTTCCGAGACCACCCTTGGGAGCAAGGGCTACCCAGAATGCATTGCGTGTTTTGACATAACAAAGATGGCGCCGAAAGCAGCGAAACGAGTGCGCTACAAATGAAGTATTTTCTTTGTTAATAGAGATATAAAAATGATGAAAACCATTGTATTATCTTAGTTTAGGCCCATATTATGGATTACTGACGTCATTGTTGCGTAACATTTATTTTTATTTTACGATCTTTTGTCAATAGCCGGCCGGCGCGCACACGCGATCGTTCGCTATCGATTACTTGTGCGCTAACTGTCAGCTGAATATGTCCGTGGTTGTGGTATTTGTTTGAGTATCATCTTATAACTAACTGACGACCTAATAACTTGACTGACAAACGGATCGTAATAAATAATCGTGACGTAAATGCGTTCTTCTTCTCCTTCTTCTTCTTTTTTGGAGTTGACTGCCCCCTACAGTCTGAAGACGTATCTGCATTTAAGAGGTGTCCCATTTCTAAGTGACAAAATAACCCTCAACACTTGGTTTTGAGGGCCAGTTAAGATTAAGGGTTGAGCTTGAGGGTTAAGATAGGACTTGGAATTGGCCCCAATACGCCCGTTTGCTTAAGCTAGCACCAGATTAGCGTAGCAGTAAGACAACAACTCTCTCTGTTCAACAGTAAAAAAAATATCCACCCACCATCGACTCTAAAGATCACTAATTAACGTGTGGCATCTCCTTATATACATCGTACATGTCGTGAAGTGTCCAACAACACTTTTGTGCCATAACTATTTCTTGGTTCAAAGCAGTTTCCAGGCAACTGGAGCTGGATCCTCTGCACAGAACCTGCTCACAGCAACACGTCCTGGCTTTGAACGGAGGGAAAGTGATGCATTGTGGTTAGAGATGGAATTTGTGGAACAAGTTACTTCCTGTGGTCACTACAGTACCACATTTAAGGCGTGTTTGATACTGAGCTTTTCATCTCAACAGTCACCCTGGTTAATAGTTCATTAAGCTCTCCCTTATTGATTTATTAACAAGTCAGAAGTTATAAAAACCTTTAATAATTAATCTATCGATTGTAGATTAGCCAAAGTCTAAATCAATACTTCGTGACTGATATCTAACACATATCATGTAGGACAAGGTGCTTTAACCGTCACTGAATATGGGCGGAAACGATGCATTCATTCCCACCCGTCCTCCTGAGATTCAGTATAACAATGCTTCCCTTCTGAGGCTCTGAAATGACAACAGACGAGACGTATTGTGCACATAATATTCTGTTTCTGAAGGATCTGCTACAGTTTCTGGAAAAATCGTTATTTCTAATCTTGTCTCGTCTATTTTCTATTCATTTTGCAACTCTTTTGATGGAAAACACACAAGAATTGTATGGGTGACCCCAAACATTTGAACGCTAGGGTACATCTTAGACTTAACAAAAGTGCTAAGTAGGACCATATAAGGTTCTTCAGCTTGACCTCATAGGAGAACCCTTTTTGGCTTTAGGTAGAACCATTTTATGAAGGTTCCACCTTGAACCCTTTTGGAGGGTTCCACCAAGAACCCTTTTAAAATCCTTTATTCAGGAAATGGGTTTTAAAGGGTTCTCTGGATCAAAATGGAACCATTAGTTGAAAAACCCTTTCTTTCAGGAGCAAATGGTTCCAGGCAGAACCTCAGCCCTTGTAGAAGGACCCTTTTGGAACCCTTATTTCTAAGAGCGTAATATACTTACACCTGACGTTAGTGTTCTAGGATTAAAACCGTTAAAAAATCTCGCTGTCTGGAACCATGAGGGATGACAAGGGAAGTAAGAAAGACGAGTCATTTTGAACTTATGGGTAATCTCAGTTCCTCTCTTAAATTAAGTGAGTGACTCGCAGCTAACAGTTTGATTTAGATTTGAACTTTCTGTGACCGGAGTCTCTCCCTTCTGATGAATTAACAGTTCCACTTCCTGCTCGGATCTCGTCTGGCTTTAGCGGCTGCTGAAAGGACCCCAGTACCCGTCTCAGGCCCCGTTCACACAAGGAAGCTAGCGTGTAAAAACTATAAAATATTTTATAGGAATCTTTCGCTTTCGTTTAGCCGGTGACGCGTTTTTTGGGGCTTAAAAAACGCAAAAATCTGAACCCAACCTCCAGAGTGCAAAACTTGAATATGCTCCGCCGTAGCGTTTCCGTCTACACGGCCAAGACGCAAAAAACAGTTTGTACCTATGTTTTGGTTTTTGCGGCGCAGATGATGGAAGAAGGAAGATTCTACGCATGCGCTCAGACATGGCGGTGTTGTGTCATAGTGTATCACAGCGCCACCTAGCTGCCTGGCATGCATACTCAATCCCGCACACTTTTGCGTCACACCGTACGCACGCAGATTTTCTAAACGCGGGAATGAAAAGTGACAACGCGACGCCACTTTTTGCGCCTTCTGTTCTGTAAACGTAGCCATACGTTACCCGTCTGTCTTAGAGTGTTTGTAAAAACATTAACTCAATAAAAAAAGTGGCGCAATAAAAGCATAAATCAGGAGTTAAACGCTGAATCAGACAAATCACAACCGCAGACATATGTGTCACATGACTTAAAAAGAACAGAGGAGGTGCACTGAACATTCCTGTCACCGATTAGCCATCGAGTGCGAGATCCTGATTCATCATCTATTTAATCGCCGTGTGTCAACAAGCGCGACATTTACAGAGTGAATAATGTAAATATGTTTTAAAACGACACCGCGGCAGTATATATACACACACACACACACACACACATCCATGTACGGTGCGTTCAAGACAACGTAAACAGAGCTTATAGCATTCAACAGATCATGTGGTGCCAACCTCCTCGTGGCGCAGATGGTACAAAAAGAGAAAGAGATGATGATGGAGGGCGGAAGACAGAGAGAGAGAGAGAGAGAGAGAGAGAGAGAGAGGTCTGTGACACCTCTCTCTCTCTGCCCACACTAAAGCTGCCTATTATCTAATCCTTCACACCAGAGATGGGGGCTAGGGCTCGTCAGAGAAAGCAAAGACGTAACAGCAGAGAGGGACAGAGAGCGTCAGCATCACCAGAGTGACATTCTGCTGGCACTAACACAAGGAATCATTGTAGTGAAGGAGTGAGGGAACTGATCGCTCTTTCTCTTCTTCTTCTTCTTCCTCCTGTACTTTAGCCAAGCCTGACTCGGCCGTTAACCCTCGGGAAGACGACGTAAGTTTGAGGCTGGAAAATGACGAGCAAACTAGAGTCTGTGTCCACAGATGACTCTGCACTGAGGACAGTGAGAATGACACTGTACTATACAATACAAAAATATACTGTATGTATACTGTGTGTATGTATGTATATATATATATATATACACACATATATATATATATATACACATATATATACATACATATATACACATATATACACATATATACATACACATATACACACATATACACATAAATATATATATACATATATACACATACATATATACATACATACATACACGCATATATAAATATATATACATATATGTATAAACATATACATATATTTGTATATGAATATATATGTATACATTTACACATATATACATACATATACATATATACACATATTTGTATATGAATATATGCATACATTTACACAAATATATATACATACAATACGTATTTATATATACACACATGTATATATACACAAGATACGTATATGTACATATATACATACATATACAGACATATATACATACATACATAGACACACATACACATACATATATATACATACATACATATATATACACATGTATTATATACACATACATATATACACATATATATTATATACACATACATATACATATATTGTATATATACGTATCATTGAGGAAGCATATTTCTCTGATAAAGCTCTGGCGCATACATATACACACACACATATACATACATATATATATAAACACATATACACACATATACACATATATACGTGAGGAAGCATAATACTCTGATAAAGCTCTGGAACACACACACACACACATATACTGTATACATACATGTATATATATATAAACACATATACACACCTATACATATATATATATACGTAAGGAAGCATAATACTCTGATAATACTCTGATAAAGCTCTGGAACACACACACACAGACACACACTGTGGAACTATCTCAAACTAAAGCATAATGTTTAAACTCAGCTTAAACAAAGTCCACTAGGTGTAAGACATCGTAACGTTCGACCTCTGGAGCATTATATTTTACAGCTCTAAATGTGCTCGCCGTGCTAAAAATATATTTCAAATCCTTCCCGAGAAGAAAAAGAAGTAGAAGAAGAAGAAGAAGAAGAAGAACTCTGGTTACATACCTTCACTGCGTCTGCACAACGCCTCAAACAACTGAACTACACTTCTTTGACTTTGCTTCTCCCCTCTGTCCAGATTAATGATTGATGTGAAACTACAGTAGAAGTGAGCGAGGGGTGGCACAGCATGGAACTACTGGAACATACAGTTCAACACAAGAGAATCCAGGTCACAGGTCAGTGTTTGGAGTATGAGTTTCAAAGACGACATGAAAGAGTGTTAGAGACGACAGGAGGAGGAGGAGGAGGAGGAGGAAGATACCAGCTGAAGCAACAAACTTCCACAACAGGGAGTGAGCAGAAGGAGCAGCAGCTGTACTACAGTCATTTTTTTACCTTAACCCAAACAAATCTGCAAATCTTAGCCTTAAAATGAACCCAGTTCCTGCAGAAAATGAGGGTTCTACCTCACTGGGATCAGGTCTTTGGTCTCCAATGAGGACAACGGGGTCAAAAAAGTTTGTTTACCAATTCAGTTACAGAAATGACAGAGGGAAAAAACAAGTTCTATTAAAGATTTGGGTCTTTAAAAATAGGGAAAATCAAGATACAGACACAGACGCACACCTGTAGTGTAGTGTCTTGAACCAGTAACACAATACTTCATCAAGAAAACACACAAAACAAAGTTAATAGATGTTCACATGATCACAGGTAAGTGGCTCCATGTTAGCATGTCAATAACATCATGTTCCCACAAGCAAACCCCCCAAAAAACAAGGAGTGTCACACACTGTGACTGACACACACACACACACACAGACACACACCTGTAGTGTAGTGTCTTGAACCAGTAACACAATACTTCATCAGGAAAACACACAACACAAAGTTAATAGATGATCACATGATCACAGGTAAATGACTTCATGCTAGCATGTCAATAATAATAACATCATGTTCCCATAAGCTAACCCCCCATAAAATAAGGAATGTCACACACACACTGTGACACACACACACACACACACACACACACACACACACACACACACACACACACACCTGTAGTGTCTTTAACCAGTAACACAATACTTCATCAGGAAAACACACACAAAAAAAACAAGAAAAAAAGTTAATAGATGATCACAGGTAAATGACTCCATGCTACCGTGTCAATAATAATAATATCATGTTCCCACAAGCTAACCCCCCAAAAAACAAGGAGTGTCACACACACTGGGACTGACTGACACACACACACACACACACACGCACGCACGCACGCACGCACACACACACACGCACAAACACACAGAATCCATGGGCTACAAATAGCTCGGACACAGAGTAAGGAGAGGTTTAGCTTAAACGTTCCACTGACCTGCTCCGTCTGTGGTCGCACTGACCACATGTTGTCTGTTGTGTGTGTCAGTCCAGTTATCTTCACAAAGCAACACAACAACACACTCACAGACACACACACTCACAGCAGACTGTTGTGTGTCTCCTCTCTTCTGTGTAACTCTGTCAAATGTGACTCAGAAAAACTCACACAACTAAGTCCAACTCCTCGGCAAAAGGGGGCGGGGTCTCTGAAACTCTGGACCAATCACAGAGTCCGAGCTCCGCCCCCCTCACTCCTCTCTGATTGGACGAAAAAAATGTGTTTTTTGCTATAGTGGGAGGAGCCATTTTGGCTCCAGTAGCCCCTCCCACTATCTTGTTTTGTATACAGTAAACACAAAAAATATACTGACTTTTCCTTCAGTTTTCTCTCATTTTGATGAACATTTCGCAGCATTTTCCTCAACATTTTCAACAAATCATTAAGAAAACTTGTAAAAATGGCAATAAAAACATGTGTTTTTTGTGGAAGAGAAACACAAAAAGTGTGATTATGATCCTACCTCATGACATTTTCTCTTCCATCACACCTAATTCCACACACACACACGCATTAATTGAAGTGCAGATTAAATGTAGGTATCTGGCGCCATCTTGTGGCCGAACGCGGGTACTGCACCTCCCCAGAGAGCCACCTGTGAGCTTGTGCACCTGTGCTCGCCATTAGAATTAAATGGACTTTGACCTCTAATCCATGGTTTTAAGACAACATGACATCAGACGACACACTTCCGGGTGTTCACAAACAAACAAATAAATAAATTAAGGAGTGAAAGTGTAAACAAAACAAACTGTAGTTCATTCACACACAAAAAAAACAATAACAACAACAATTGACCTTTTTGGATTCGATTATACGATGCACATGCTAGACGCTCCCTGGTTTAATGCCGCACACGTTAATTTCTGCTCTAACACACACACACACACACACACACACACACTCTGACACACACACACACACACACACACACACATTAACACATAAAAAGGAACTTACTTCTTTATGATGAAAAAACCTGTCTCACAGAGACTGTTAAAGACAACTGTCCTGATCAGTGTGTGTTTCCTCTCTCTCTGTTTCCTCTTTATCTCTCACACACACACACACACACACACACACACACACACACATCATGATCCACTGGTCATAAACACAATGATATCAGCTGGTAAACACCGAGCAAAGGGCAGCGAGATAACAATATTTAAAGCAGCGGCTTCACGTCGCCGTAATAAACATAAACGCAGGAATGATGATAAGCATTGTTTTTAACACACAAACGTTGTTTGAATGTGACACAATATTAGCTCAAACGTGACTAAAAATCATGCACCGAATGAAAACTGTGAGATATACAACTTTATATCCTCATTAACTGAGTGTTTTTACATTATAATCCATAAAATACATAAAACAGGAGGTAAATCACAACATTAAGTACCAAATAAGAAACATCTACTGTATTTAAAGTCAATGAAAAGAGGCATTTTCTTGCACCTTAATTAGTAACTACATTAAGTAAAGGTCCAGTTTGTCAAATTCAGGTGATTTTCATTTAGAATCCTGACATTTTTATTATTTATTAATGCATTCATAGTGTGTTCTTGTACCAGTTTCTTATCCAAACACTGGCAGGTTTCAGGTTTCTGGAAGGTAACTGCCCTCCTTTTCTCTCCACTTTGGTAAACACTAATTGAAATATTAAATGATAGGCATCAAGCCTCTGTAGTCACTGCCCTATACGCACCTGCAGGTGGCGCTGCAGCACTGAAATCCCCTCCACAGACACAGACAGAGAGAGAGAGAGACAACACCATCCTCCTCCTCCTCTCTGTTAAAGGATGTTTTGCGCACAGTCTGGATCATCATCACTGAACCTGCAGCAGAAACAGAAGCAGAGGAAACTGTGAACTCAGAAAAACATTATTTTTTATAATTATTTATTACTTTGGGTTATTTTTAAGCTCCTCAATTTTTCAGGATTATGTTCACAACGCGTCGTTCCTTCGTGCTGATCGTGACTTTTTGTGCCAAACCGTGTCCGCTCCGTCCCACGGTGTTCGTCTTCACGCTGGTGCTGGTTTGTCCGTTTGTGTTCGGCTGAGCGCGGACTGCACACGTGTGCGTGTGTGCGTGTGACTCAGCGTCACTGACACCGTGTTGTTGTTGTTGTTGTTGTTGTCTTTGGCTCAGATGCAGGCACGCGCTGCTGGTGATGGGAACTCTGCGGGACTTTCTCGGAGAGGATGCGCAAATATCCTGTGGCCAAATAATCTGAGTGGACATTCTTTGTGATTTATTCCACTGTGACGCGTAAAGGTCAAATTTTGGTTTTACGCACGGCTCCTCTTGGATGATGGGAAGAAAGCGCAGCGCCACGGGGCTCGAGGAGCTCCAAACCTGGGGTGCGTGGCCCCGTGCATAATTCCCGCATCAACAGCATGCCCACTTGGCCCAACCACTCGCTGTGCGTCTCCGTCAACTGCAGCTGGGAGGAGATCCACAACAGCACGCGCAGCCCTGACCACGTGCGGCCGCCTCTCAACTTCTACTCCATCCCGCTCCTCGCGGTCATCACCGTCGCGTGCACGCTGCTGTTCCTGGTCGGGATGACCGGAAACGTCATGACCATCCTGGTGGTGAGCAAATACCGGGACATGCGCACCACCACCAACCTGTACCTGTGCAGCATGGCCGTGTCCGACCTGCTCATCTTCCTGTGCATGCCGCTGGACCTGTACCGCATGTGGAGGTACAGGCCGTGGCGCTTCGGCGACGCGCTCTGCAAACTCTTCCAGTTCGTGTCAGAGTCGTGCACGTACTCCACCATCCTGAGCATCACCGCGCTGTCCGTGGAGCGATACCTGGCCATCTGTTTCCCGCTGCGCGCCAAGGCTCTGGTGACCAAACGGCGGGTGCGCGCTCTCATCCTCCTCCTGTGGACAGTGTCGCTGATGAGCGCGGGGCCCGTGTTCGTGATGGTGGGAGTGGAGCGGGACAGCGCGGGACCGCGCGACGTCAACGGCAGCGGCAGCGACTCCTCTCCGGAAGAGGTGGACACGCGCGAGTGCAGGATGACGCACTACGCCGTGGAGTCGGGTCTGATGGGCGCCATGGTGTGGCTGAGCTCCGTGTTCTTCTTCATGCCGGTCTTCTGCCTCACGGTGCTCTACAGCCTCATCGGCCGCCGTCTGTGGCAGAGACACCGCGAGACGAGCATGGGCTCGCGCGTGGCTCACAGGGACAAGAGCAACAGGCAGACCATCAAGATGCTGGGTGGGTGTGCGCCGCGTAATTACGCGCGTTTACGCACGGGTTTATTTACCCTTTATCGTCGGTTTCGTTCTTATTTAAAGGTGCATTATGTAATAAATCATAAAATCCTCCTAATACATCACAGAGACTCAGGAATAATGTTCATATAACAAACTGAACTCACCAACAACAACAGTACAGACAAAATATTTGCATTAAAAAACAATATTTTGCAGACTGCAAATCATGTTTACGTTTTGAAATCATGTTTTGGCGTCCGGTGGCATCTACCAATCATTGCAGTCAGTAGAGTCTCAGCTGCCGAGCGACCACGGGTTGCCAGTTACGTCAGAAAACGAAACCTAAAAGACCTCTGTATTTTGAATTTGAATGTAGTAACAGTTTTTGGCCACATTCTTACATATGGCACCTTTAACGTTGTTGTTAGATAACACACACACACACTCTTGTACTTGCTGCATACTGAGGACCGGGTTACTGACAAAGTGAGGACCAGCATTTCCACTTCGTAAATCAACACAATTACAAATATCTACTTCATGAAACACATCTATAAAGAACTACTAGGTGCAGTACAATAAAATGTCTGCAGGTGGAGCCCCAGAGCAAAAAGTGGGCTGGAAAACAGGTTTTTGTACCAAATTGAGGAGCTGTGTTAAAAACAGAGTATAGCATGTTTACAACCTCAGGAAGTGATTTGAATGAAAACAAAGTGAGGACCGGCCCAAAATGTCCTCACTTCGTAAAAATGACCTCACTTTGAGGGTTAAAAACCCTCAATGGTCCTCAGTATGCCGCAAGTACTAGAACACACAAACACACACATATATAAACTGGTGCCGATACTGAAGGTTGTGATATCAGCACATCACTTTTAACATGTCCATCCTCTCTCTCTCTCCAGTGGTGGTGGTGCTCGCCTTCGTCCTCTGCTGGTTGCCCTTCCACGTGGGTCGCTACCTGCACTTCCGCTCCCTGGACGCTCCGTCCCGGCTGCTGTCCCTGCTGTCCGAGTACTGCAGCCTGGTGTCCGTGGTCCTCTTCTACCTGAGCGCCGCCATCAACCCCATCCTCTACAACACCATGTCGTGGAAGTACCGCTGCGCGGCCGCGCGCCTCTTCGGCCTGACCGACAGCCGGCCGCCACGAGGGCGCACGGCCAGCGCCACCGTGAAGGGAGACCTCTCCAACGGCTGGACAGAGTCCACAGTGAGCCTCTGAAGCGCCGTCAGAGTCCCTGCGAAGATAACGAAGCCATCTTGGTGTCTTGACAATCCATCGAGACTATTTTTCCAGTCAATTTTCCTTCAAACACAGACATTAAACAACTGCCTTATACTGTAATTCATGACCTGGATGACAAAGAAAGCACTGTAGATTTGTGTGGCACTGCTCTGCAGCCTATACTCATGTAGAAAGGGGCAGGAGTGCAGTGTGTGTGTGTATGTGTGTGTGTGTGTGTTACTTTTTTTTAAATTAAGTCAAATATCAGTTCTCTCGTCTCTGTCCTGTATCTTTAAGCCTTAAATGGAGCATTGCCACGTGAGATACAAACAACAATAACAATAGTCCTAATGTGAGGATTAGAATGAAATCAAATCTATGGGTTTTCTATGGGGAAAATTTGAGAATTTCTTTTGACATTTAGAATTTAAATAATCTAATATATAAAAACCCTGGGTCACTTTGTTCATTGTGATGTATTTATTTAATAAATAAATAAATAAATGTATTTATTAATTTATTAAATAAATAATTATTTAATTTATTAAATAATACATTTATTAAATAATTTATTTATTTATTAAATAATAAATGTATTAAATAATAAATGTATTAAATACTTAATTAAGTAATTAAATAATTCATTAAATAATTAAATAAATAATTACATAATTAAATAATTAATTAATGTAGCAGTAATGCTATACAATAAATTGCTTTTCTCATCTGAGGAGCCATTAAAAATATCTCATATACATAATACTGTTTTTCCATAAAGAGCATTTTTAAGAAATTGTCTTTTGATTAAAAAAAAAAAAATGTTTTTGCTCTCCTCCATTATTGCAAATTTGATTGTTTTGCTTTTTGCGATTAATTGTCGTTCCTTTTTTGGTGTAATTATTGTAATGAGTTGGAGTGCGTGTGCACGTGTATGTGTGTGTGTGTGTTCACGTTCACATTTCTACAAAATAAGCCACAATCATAGACAAAAAATGTACAGAATGCATACTTTTGCATACTTTTTCATCACGTCTAATTGTTTATCTTCACGTTGAATGAGCCGCAGCGTCAGGTCAGACACTTCTGTGGTTGCACAGGACAAAGAAAGCTGTAAAAAAATCAACACCATTGACCATGAATTGCCTCAGAACTGTGCACCACACTGGAAACACTGACTGTGATTTTTTTTCTCAGCGATCTCAGGTGTACTGATACGACAAAAAGAAGTATGTTAGCGATGTTGTTGTTGTGGCTTTAAGTTTGTAAATAAATAGATACGCTACTCTGAGTTTGAACATCACCGCAGCAGCCTCCACTGATCCACACTGGGTTTGAAAAAGCATGAGGAATGTTTCTCTGTCTCTAAATCAATGTTTCTCTGACTGTTGATGTCATCAAATACTGTTTACTGTGAGAAAAACACAGTCTTATTTTTCTGTATTTCTGTGAATATTTCCTGTTGGGTAACCGTGTCTGTTAAAGTCGTGTATAAAGTCAAAGAAAACACACTTCTTTTGTAGTATTTTGTAGCATCAATCGATAAATTACATGAATGTCTGTCAGATGTTTCGCTGAGGGCGCGTGTAAGTGCAGCACCAAGTTTGGCGTTGTTCGGATAAGTAAAAGATGTGGTTAAATGTATCCGTAAAAGAGGCTCTGCTGTAGCCACGCCCCCTCTCACTCACACAGCACTGTGGGGCTGAGAGGAGAGGCGGGCCCTATTGGCAGAATTAGAATTAAATCCGCGGGTAAAAAAAATTACTCGAGCGCAATAAGAGCGTGGGTGATTATTATGGTCTGACTGACTATTATGTGTGGCCACGCCCCCTTTTGCTCGTGCCGCTGGGCATCATGGACATGGAACCTTGAAAAAAAACAAAAAACTAGTCGGGTTGTGTCGAGACGAATCGAGTCGAGTCGTTCTGTCGAGTCGTTCTGTTGAGTCGAGTCGTTCTGTCGAGTCAAGTTGTTCTGTGTTGAGTCGTTCTGTCAAGTCGAGTCGACTCGTTCTGTTGAGTCGAGTCGTTCTGTCGAGTCAAGTTGTTCTGTGTTGAGTCGTTCTGTCAAGTCGAGTCGAGTCGTTCTGTCGAGTCGTCGAGTCGTTCTGTCGAGTCGTCGAGTCGTTCTGTCGAGTCGTTCTGTCAAGTCGAGTCGGTCGAGTCGTTCTGTCGAGTCAAGTCGTTCTGTCGAGTAGTTCTGTCGAGTCGAGTCGTTCTGTCGTTCTGTCGAGTCGAGTCGTTCTGTCGAGTCGAGTCGTTCTGTCGAGTCGAGTCGTTCTGTCGTTCTGTCGTTCTGTCGAGTCGAGTCGTTCTGTCGAGTCGAGTCGTTCTGTCGAGTCGAGTCGTTCTGTCGAGTCGTTCTGTCAAGTCGAGTCGAGTCGTTCTGTCGAGTCGTGCTGTGTCGCGTTGCGTCGTTCTGTCGAGTTGAGTCGTTCTCTGGCGAGTCGTTTTGTTGAGTCGTTCTGTCGAGTCGTTCTGTCGAGTCGTTCTGTCGAGTCGTTCTGTCGAGTCGTTCCGTCGAGTCGAGTCGTTCTGTCAAGTCGTGTCTTTCTGTGTCGAGTCGTTCTGTCGAGTCGTTCTGTGTCGAGTCTTTCCGTCGAGTCGAGTCGTTCTCTGTCAAGTCGTTCTCTGTCGAGTTGAGTCGTTCTGTGTCGAGTCGTTCTGTCGAGTCATTCTGTCGAGTCAAGTCGTTCTGTGTCGAGTCATTCTGTCGAGTCGAGTCGTTCTGTGTCGAGTCGTTCTGTGTCGAGTCGAGTCGTTCTGTCGAGTCGAATTGTTCTGTTGAGTCGAGTCATGTCTAGTCGAGTGGTGTCGGGTCTTGTCGAGGCGAGTCGTGCCGGTACCACGTAGTGGAAAAGCGGCGTCCCTTTTGTTGCTGTGTGAACCCTTGAATCGTCAGCTTTAGTCAAACACTAAATCACTGCTGAGTCGTCGTCGCGTGGTCACCGTCACTTTTCCCTGATCAATTTCACAAAAATAAATTCCACTCGATAGTGGACAATAGTTTGCAGTGATCGCATTAACTCTACATTAAACAAAGCTACGCAACACGATGTGATCACAGACGTCAGGACAGGTCAAAAGACGGCGTTCTCGCTGTAACTTTGAGGGACAACACAAGAAAAACAGCTAAACAACATTAACTCCATCAATCTCACACTTTAAAGCTAATTAAAGATTATTTTTCATTATTCTCTGCACAGGTTCAATAAAACATAAGAGTTTCAACCAAAGTCAGAAAAAATTAAAACATTTATTGGGCATAAATATATTATATATACGCTACCGATACAGTTACGTCTTACATACATAGGGTAGTATTTGCAAAAATCTATACATTAAAATTGATATGGCAGTTTCTTTTATATAATGCATATGAAATTGTCTAACATTTACAATACAAGAAGAAATGCAATGAATTTCTTTTTTTTTTCTTTTTTAAAATTCAATTCGTAGACCGTGACAACATTGGAATGTTTTTAAATCGTGAGGTAAAAAATAATTCTTTTCTCCTTTGTGTGTGTGTGTGTGTGTCGCTTTTAAAAAAATATTTAAAACACCTGTGAAATCTCTGTAGGTTTTTTTTGTTTTGTCAAAATCTCAAAAAAAAAAAAAAATCTCTACTTTAGTGTAAAACGTACAAAACATAAAAATAATAATAATAAAAAAAAATATTGAAAAATAAAATGGTAAAAAGGCACAGATGTGGGATCGCTGGGAAAATATAACGGAAAGAAAACCACGTCGTTCGTTCTCGACGCACGAATTAAAATGTGCAGGACCTGCAGGGTACAGCGAGGGGGCGGGGCTAAAACTTCACCAGCATTTTTTAAAAAACAACTAAATAAACGACACATTAAGGGAGTACCTCGCCCACAAACACTGTGTTAGCCTTCTTTACACGGGCCATGATTTAAACTCTGTGTGTGTGTGTGTGTGTGTGTGTGTGTGTGTGGGCCACATAACATCAGGGGTCAAAGGTCAGGTCACAAACGGGCATCGTCCTCCCTGTGATCTGTACGTAACTGAACATAAAGACGACGGCGTTGGCAGTAGTGTTTCGGAACAGAGCGGCTGACTCCTCCCACTGGCGTTAGCCCTCCTCGAGGCTAACGCTCGGATGTACGAAAAAAAAAAAAAAGTGCTTCAACTCGTGTTAGTTCGTAATGCGCTCGCCCTTCTCGCTCGTTCTATAGCTCTATAGATTTCTCTGTATATCGTCGTCGTCATCTTAGCGAAAAAAAAATACTGGATACAAAAAACGACTACACCAGCACTCGTCTGAACAAGGAATCGTCAAATATTATTATTATTATTCGTCGTCGTCGTTCGCCTGAAAACATCGCATGATTGTTTTTTTTTTCAGTGTGAAATTAAAGGTCGTGTTTAAAAAACAAAAAACAACAACAAAAAAAGTAGCACTGGGCACGTTAGCGCTTTAGCGGCGTCAACGTTGGCGCGTTTCCAGGAAGACCTGACTGGAAAAAGACGCGCGTGACGTCATTTTTACGTCCGTTAGCTCCTTTAGCGTCCGTTAGCGCGCCTAAAGTGGAACTGGAACGGGTCTGTTTATTAAACGAAAAGAGCAGCGATAACAAATAACCAGCGTACCTGTGTACTGCGTATGTGTGCCTCTGTTTTTAAAGGTTAGCGTTACTTTAGAGACTCATTTTAACAATCGGGAGTCACGTAAACATGGCGTCTTTTTCCCAGTCCAGTCGCCATGGAAACGACACATGCATCAACGTGCGCTAACTTTGATGCTGCTAGCTTGTTAACGTGCGCTAACATTTATGCCATTAGTGTGTTAACATATGCTAACTTTGACGCTGCTAATGTGTTAATGTGTGCTAACTCTGACACTGATAACTCGATAACGTGCGCTAACTTTAATAATAATAATAATAATGCATTATATTAGAAGGCGTCTTTCAAGACACTCAAGGTCGCCGACGCTGCTAATGTGTTAATGTGTGCTAACTTAACGCCACTAACGTGTTAACATATGCTAACTTTGACGCTGCTAATGTGTTAATGTGTGCTAACTTTGATGGGGCTAATGCGTTAACGTGCGCTAACTTTGACACCGCTAGCACATTCACGTGAGCTAACTTTGCCGCCGCTAGCCCATTAACGTATGCTAACTTTGACGCCACTAACGTGTTAACATATGCTAACTTTGACACTGCTAATGTGTTAATGTGTGCTAACTTTGACGCTGCTAATGCGTTAACGTGCGCTAACTTTAGCGCCAGTAGCACGTTAACGTGCACTAACTTTGACGCCGCTAACATGTTAACATGCACTTACTTTGACGCCGCTACCGCGTTAACATGCGCTAACTTTGACGTCGCTAACGCGTAAGCGTGCCCAGCACTAAATAAAAAAACATCTCCACAAAAGGGGCCGCACATTTTAAAAAAATGGCACATTTTCTGCTTTACAAAAACAAAACAAAACAAAATGAAAGATAATATGAAAAGACGCATAATCACAGATCACGTTATTGGTTGTTTTTTTTTTTTCCTTTCGAATAATAATAACAACAACAATAATAATAACAATAATAATAATCGTAATGCTGTGTCGTTTACATGTCAACGCCACAGAAACCCCTTTTAGACGCAACATCTACACATGGACACGAGAAAGCCTGCACTTTGGCGATAAAAATCGTAGAAAGATATCATCAGAAGCATCGTTATTATAACACTAAAAGAACAACAAAACAACAAAATAAAAACAAAAAAAGCCAAAGGCAGAAGACGTTTATCCCAATACCGATGACGTTGACGTTGACCCTACGGCCTGGACTCTTGCTACATGTCTGTGTCTAAGCGTTTACAGGAAGTGTGTACGACGTACGACACAGGAGATGAAAAACAAACAAAAACAAACAAAAATACATTTGGTTACATGTCTGAAAACAGCAACGATAACTGTAAAATGTACGGATCCATCGAGCTACAGGTTCCCAACAGCTGTAAGAGGAAAACAATACTTAAAGGGTTACTGAGATAAGGAATGCTGGCCTTAATCATATCAATCTAACATTTAAAAAAAAAAAAAAAAAACATGCTACAAGGAAAAAAAAATTAGTATATAACTACACTTGTCTCTTAATCTTTAAATAAATAAATGAAGATTGCACTGTAATTGGCATGTAAAGTACTGTATGCAAATATATATAGTATAAATAAAAACCTAGAAAAAAAAACTACCTTAACTTTCCCATCAACTTTGGCAAAGGTGTTTCTTTTCTTTTCTTTTTTTGCTTTCTGACTGACGAACAAGGAGAGGAGCAAGGCACAGCGTAGACGACGATGATGATGATGATGATGATGATGACAGCAGCAGCGATGAAGCTCTCCCCTCTCTAAGGCCTTTTCCCTGAGGTCACTGAGGTCCTTAAACACCCCGCCCCCTCGTGAATAGTGACTTCTTTGGATCAGAGTGTGTTTTAAACCAGTGTTTCCCAATCCTGATCCTCAGGGAACACTGTCCTGCCATGTTTTACATGTTACACTGCCCGATAACCAACTTTTGTCATTTTTTTCTCTCAAATAATTTTATGTTTCAACTTTTGTTTAAAAAAAAAAAAAATCCTCAAAAATGTAATGCTTCAACTTGTCAACTTTTTCCTAAAAACTTTTGTCAATTTTTTATAATGTTATATTTCAACAATTACATTTTTTTTTGTAAAAAAAAAATTAAGTTTCAAGTTTTGACAATTTTTTTTCAAAAATATTAAGTTTCAAGTTTTGACAATTTTTTTTGAAAAAAATGTTTCAACTTTTTTGAAATAAACTTGTTCCAACTTTTTTGAAAAAAATTTGTTTCAACTTTTTTCAAAAACATTTGTTTCAACTTTTTTCAAAAAAATGTAATGTTATATTTCAACTTTTGTCAATTTTTTATTCATTTCGTTTCATCTGAATCAGGTGTTACATCTAAAACATGGCAGGGCCATGTTCCCTGAGGACCAGGATTTGGGGAAACACTGTATGAAACTGTACCTTGGCTTAGTTTTTCAGGCTGTGGTTTAAAAAAGAAGTAATCAAGTTAAAGGAAATGGCTCGGGGGGGAGGAGGGGGCGGGGTTTAAGGTTAGCGGTGGCGTTCCTCAGAGAACATGACCGGGGACTGAGTTGCTGCTGCTCTGATTACATGTCAATAAAGCACCTTTTATTTAATCGGGGGGGGGGGGGGGGGGTGGGGGTGAGGGGGCCTAAAGGGAGAATTCACACAGGAGCTGAAGGGAGAAACTACGGCTTCAGGGCAGCTCTGGCTGACAGCTGGATGCGTTTGCAAAAGGGCTAAAGCTCAAAGCTAACGGCTACTGGCTTTTCCTGGTTAACACACCCACACACACACACACACACGCACTCACTCGCACAGAAAGGCAGGCTGTTAGCACGTCTGCTAACGTCGCAGAAAGAGAGTTGTTTTTCTTTTTTGAGATGGTGGAGGAGCTGCTCCGCTCCGATCCTGGTTTTCGCTGCAGCCAAACTAAGCGTTCGACGCACTGATCCACAGCCAGTGTTTGTTTTAAGAGACGGCTCCTTCAAAACTGTGGAAACTGACCTCAGAGCTGCTGCTGTTAAAAACTTGTTGTACTTCAGACCTTACATCGCCATCACTTCTATAGCATCATAGATATTTGTTATAATATATATATATATTTGTATTGCATGTATATATATATATATATATATATGTATGTATATATATATATATTATATTAACTGGTTTTCCATTCTTTCTTAGATATAATAAAATCACAGGATAGCAGCATCTTACACCACACATGGATTGCATCACTTTGGTAGCTGAATGAATGAATGAATGAATGAATGAATGAATGTTAAAAGCAGTGATTGCCTTCGTTTAAGGGTGTGTTTTTTCATTGTCATTGCATGAGTGTACTGCGTATGTGTGTGTGTGTGTGTCTCTACAGCCTGTAGAGTATAAAACTGAATAACAATAATAATAATAATATTAATAATAACGGTATGATCGGCTAAAGCTTTGAAGGCCTACATTGGAATATGGCTGAATGAATAAAGACTGCAGCAAAAAAAAAAAAAAAAAAAAAATTAAAAAAAACATTGAAAAACAATAACAAAAGAAAAAAATAAACTACTGTAAGGCAACGACTGTCCAGAAATATACACGTTCTCTAAATGGAATATGAAGAAAAGTAGAAAAATGAAAACATGCACGTTAACAGTCAGTCTGAGGAGCGACTGCTTCGCTCACAGCTGTTTTTTAAGGCTTGATTTTCAGTTGTTTTTTCAGCCGTTTCCTCGGCAGAAATCCTTTAGAAAATGAAACGGACGTCGACAGACGAAGGTGAGAGAGAAACCGAGTGAAGGCAGAAGACGACGAGGTGAAGGACAAGAGCCTGAATTCATACTAAAACAACAAACAAACAAATAAAAAGGACATATATAGACGTAGAAGTAGATCTCAAGTGTTTCTTTTGATTTCGTTGGGTTCTTTCATAGACTTTTCTCTCTCTCTCTCTCTCGCTCTCTTTTAAAAGTTTCTCTGTGATTTAGCTTTTTCTCTTTCTATCCTTTAGTAAAAAATTCCCTCACTTCATGAAGAAGTACTGTAGCAAGCAGGCGATGAGGATGGAGAAGCCGGCGAACACGCACACGATCAGCGCCGCGAAGCGCTCGTCGCTGGAGATCAGGCCTGCCCCCTTGCCCGCCTCGGCGGCGCACGGGTCCACCGACGACGCCGACTCGTGGCGCCGCAGCGCAAACAGAGACGAGGGGCTGAGCGGGCCGCACAGTTCTTGGCACGTGTCCTGGCAGCGGCGGCAGGCGCCCACGCGGAAACGGTAGTCGGTGTTGCCCTGGAGACCGGAGATCTGGAACAGGCCCTCCTCACCTTTGAAAACCTACGCGGGGGGGAACGGGGAGCGTTAGCATGAAAACAGTATTTCGGCTAATCTAAGCTAAATAGAGCTGCAGCTAACTATTAATTATTTAATTAATTATACAATTAATTAATGATTTAAATAATTAATTATTAAATTAAATAATGAATGATCTCAATAATTAATTATTAAATTAAATAATTAACGATTTCAATAATTAATTATTAAATTAAATAATTAACGATTTCAATAATTAATTTTTAAATTAAATAATTAACCATTTAAATAATGAATTATTAAATTAAATAATGAATGATCTCAATAATGAATTATTAAATTAAATAATTAACCATTTCAATAATTCATTATTAAATTAAATAATTAACGATTTCAATAATTCATTATTAAATTAAATAATTAACCATTTCAATAATTAATTATTAAATTAAATAATTAACTATTTCAATAATTCATTGTTAAATTAAATAATTAATGATTTCAATAATTCATTATTAAATTAAATAATTAACCATTTCAATAATTAATTATTAAATTAAATAATTAACTATTTCAATAATTAATTATTACATTAAATAATTAACTATTAAATTAAATAATTATTTATTTAATTAAATAATTAAAAACTAAGAGAATATTCACATTTAAGAAGCTGAAAACAAACAAACCTGCTTGTATTCAGACTCGCGTCCCACCAGCACCTGCAGCACATAGCTGACAGGATCCCCTCTCATTGGTGCGATGGTCTCCCATGTGACCTCACACATGTTGCCCTCCAGCTGTTGCAGTCTGGGAGCTGTCGGGGGAAAAAAACCAAAACACAAATTCCAGGATTTAATTCTTCTTCTTTGTAGCAGCAGCAGCAGCAGCAGTCCAGTTAATTACTTCTTTGTTCCAGGCTATTTTCAGAGTGTTACTGCATCATTCATGTGGAATGATTTTGTTTTTCAGCCGTCAATAATTATACAAAAACAATAACATCCAAGGATCCTATTATGAGTTTAAATGATCAGCGTAACCATGGAGACAAAAGACCTTTGACTTTTTTAAAGTGTTGACAGGTGTTCGTGGATACACCAACGCTGTTTGCACTGCACATCATTATTACCCATAATGCCCTCTGGCGTCTTTAACTGTGGTTATTGTTGCTGCTTCAAACAAAGTCCACAAAACGTGTTAATGCAGAAGTACGTCAAGGAAACCAACGTAATCCCGAACAAATGTCTAACGTACATACATTAGCTCCGCCCACCCAGATGTCGGCCATTTTGGAAAAAAATAAATATTTATGGTCAAAGCATTTGAACAAACTCATCCTAGCGCGTTTTGAGCTTTTCTCTACGTCAAAAGGCACGGCCTCAACGGTTCGACAAATTTGATGTTAAAATGGCGGGAAAAGTAGTTTAAAATTCCACTTTTTGAACGCTTTAATGTAAACAGAACGACATGAAATTGACTATTGTGGGTTTATCTTTCAATCCAAAAATGCACAAATATGAATTGCAAACAACATATTTCCCCTATTATACAAACAAAACATTCATCACACCCACTTCCTGGGCGAGTTTACCTTTGAGGGTGGGGGGAACAGACTTGGTGGTGCAGAAGGTGTGCGTGTCTGAGAACGGGCCCTCGCCGGCGTCACTGATGGCCTGTATTCTGAAACTGTAGCTGCTGGACTCGGTCAACCGCTGCATCTTGTAGGTGTGACTGGGGCCGCGGTAGATCGTCACAAACCTGGAAGACGGAAACAGGGAGGAGAAAGTGATGAGCGAGAATCAAATTAGACAACATCGACGACACTGAACCACTCCTGTACATTCATTCAGATGATTGTTCACGAGTAGATTTATGCTAGCTAGCAGCTATAGAATAATTTTGTAATGGACAAATTACTTTTTCGATTAATCGAGGATGCAAAATTCAATTACTATTTAATTCATTCATTCATTTATTAACAAAAAAATATTAAACTTTTTTATATATTTATATATATATATTTTATTTTTTTAATTTAATCTGATTACTCAATTAATCGAGGAATAATCGTTAGAATACTCCATTACAAAAATATTTATATTTAAGCTAACATCAATGTTTACGTTAGCGTGTGCTGAAAGCGCTAGCAACTGGATGCTATCGGCTCAAATAGATGCTGAAATGTCGTTTTCTTTAATGGCTCCTGTTTAAGCATGAAATGGTCCCACACTTTGGACCTTTTTTTGTCAAATTTGGGACAACCAATGTTTTTTTTGTCAAATTTTGGACATTTTTTTTTTACTTCTTAGTCAAATTTTGAACAACTTTTTTTTGCTTCTTTTAAATCAAATTTTGGACGACATACTGTAGGATGACCTTTTTGTGAAATTTTGGACATTTTTTATTTTTTGTCAAATTTGGGATACATTTAAAAAAAAAATTGTGGTCAAGTTTGGATTTTTAAGAATTTTTTTTTTTACTTCTTAGTCAAATATTGACCCATTTTTTTTACTTCTTTTAAACAAAATTTTGGACGACATACTATAGGATGACCTTTTTGTGAAATTTTGGACAATTTAAATTTTTTTTGTCAAATTTTAGACATTTAACGACTGACACTTTGGACATTTCCTGCCTTTTTACGCGCCGTTTCACTCTCCATATGTGCGGTGTGCGTCTGCTAAAACGGTCCGTGTGGAACAACGATCCCTGCGCTGAACAGGCCTTGAGGCAGAGTTTTTGCTTCAAGTATTCGTTGCAGCCCTAGATGCGATACTATACGTATAGAACAGAAAAGTGAGAGAAAAACAACCTCCCAACGAAATGCAACAGTGATTTGTAAACAGAGCACAGATAACCAATCACAGTCTCTGTGGCTGTGGGGAGGACGAGGCACTGATGGATTAAAGGAGAGAGGATAAGTTTTTGGCGAGCGAGCTGTTTGATGACAAAAGATGAATTGTCTGTGTTATGGGTTTTTCAGCTAAATAAAAAGGTAAAAGGAGAAAGCAAAGCAGAGAGGAGACAGTGATGGAGGAGGGCGTGAAGAAGAGCAAGGCTGGTGATTACAGACTGTGATGGAGAGTCTGCTGCAGGAGGAAACGTGACAGTGAGGGATAAGAGACCAGAGAGAGGTCACCGTGTTGTCGGAATGCTTTATTTAAATCCACATGAGACACGACAGCAACTTCTTTGTTTAACAAAGCAAATCAGTCACATGTTAGTCTCCATAATTAGAGAGTCTTAATCTGTTCTCTGCACTAAAAGGCAGAATAATACTGAAGCACTTCAACAACACACATAATAACCACACTGCATTTAATGAGATGAACTGTGTCTGTTCAGCCACCAGAGAAGTAATTAACCACAACACAAAGTGATTATTATCTCTACTTATTCACAGGAATGCAGTTCTTCCTTTAAATGATGAGACACTCGAGCCATTTTCTATGTACAAATTAAATGCAACTTTTTTTTTTGTCAAATTTCTGACCAAAATATTTTTGAATTTTATTTTGGACAATTAAAAAAAAAATGTGGGGGTTCACATTTTGGACAAATCTTTTATTTTTTTTACTTTTTAGTCAAATTTTAAACCAATTTTTTTTTGGACGACATACTATAGGATTAACTTTTTGTGAAAGTTAAATTTTTGTCAAATTTTGGATACATTGTTTTTTTTTACTTTATAGTCCAATTTTGAACCAATTTTTTTTTTACTTCTTTTTAATCAAATCATATTGGACGACATATACACATATACTATATTTTAGATACATTTAAAAAAAAACCTTTTTTTTGTCAAATTTTGGACATTTAACGACTGACACATAATAAGTCTGTGTAAGAAACTTAATATTATAAATATTTCATCACGGGTGATGAGCACAAGGCGCAATAAAGCAGGATTAGTCCTGTTAGAGTGTTCAATCCATTCGTCTGCTAATGAACACACACACACACACACACACACACACACACACACACACACACACACACACACACACACACACACACACACACACACACACCTGCTAATACAAACATCAGGTCAGAGTCACCAGTAGCTGCTCGTAATGAATCCTGGGAAACGGCAATTAGTCTGCAGCAGACGGTCAGGATTCACACATCACTGTTACACAGAGTGTGTGATTCACTCGTTTAAAAAGAACGAGCTTATGTATGCCACGGTTTTCTGAGGAAACTGATACTTTTTTATCTGAGTTAATTATCAGACGATGTGGATTTTTGTAAGATAAGATCCTTTCTTCCTCGTTTGTTAACCTAGAAATCAATAAGCAACAAAGAGTAGAATAACAAGAGATTAGCAGCCTTGAACAGTGGAATTAATCAAAAACATTAAATTAAACCACTTCAATGTCGACTTTTTTGTTAAAGTAAATAAAACTAGTTTATTTCTACTTCATAGATTCTGCTTTAGATAAAAAAACACTACCACCCTGCCAGAGAAAGAGTGAATAGGACGGTGAAAAGTGGACAGAGTATGAATCACTGACCGGTTTAAAGCTATTCTCGGACCAAACAAAAGGACGAATCTGACCTATTTTGACCTGACCACGTTTAATCCCAGGCAGCAATCACCATCGTCATAAATGCATTACTTACATGTTTGATAAATATAGTGAGCGGGTAAAAAAAAACAGCGCGAGAGGTGAACTCGAGTGGGTTTTCAGTTAAATCACTGCAGTGCACCACAAAATGTCATTCTGGGATTATTCACAAAACACCAGCACATATGGCTCCACTCGCCAAGAGTTCATCCAAACTCAGTGATGACCGTACAAGTCCAAACAATAATAACAACAAGAGAGTGAGGGGTGTAGAACCACTTACTGTTCTTGTTCCCACTGTTTTTCTTGTGCTAACACAAATAGAAAATGCAGCCAAACTCTTTCTAAATTGTGTTTAATTCCCTCACAACTGCTAATTCTCTCTCCCTCTCTCTCCCCATCTGGCTCTCTGACCGTCCGTCTGGCTAAATGGACGCTTGATTGTTTGTCGGCCATATTCCAGCTGGCTCTATATGTCCTCAACGTGACTGCTCTCTGGTACATCTGGTTAATGCACACACACACACACACACACACACATATTGTGTGATATTGACCTTTTGTATTGAGCGGCTGTAGGATAACAAGTCTGACTCCACACACAGGAGCTCCCAGTCTATCAATGAGCTGAAAAAGATCAGCTAATGCAAGATATTTTCACCAAAAACATAAAAAATATATATATTTTTTTACTTTTTTGTCATATAACATTTTTCAGGATTTTTTTTGTTAAATTTTGGACAAATTTATTTTTGACTTTTTTTGGTCAAATTTTGGACAATATTTTTTGGGACGTTTTGTCAAATTTGAAAAGAATTTTGGGACGTTTGGTCAAATTCCAAAAATAATTTTTATGACTGTCAAATTTTGAAAAAGTATTTTTTTTTACCATGTCAAATTTAGAAATACTTCTTTTTTTAACGTTGTCAAATTTTGACCAATTTCTTTAAAAAAAAAAAGTTCATTTTGTCAAATTTTGACCAATTTTTTTACTTTTTTTGTCAAATTTTGGACAATTTCTTTAAAGAATTTTTTACATTCGTCAAATTTTGAATGACAACATTTATCTTTTAACGATTGGGCAACAGGTGGTGGAACCTCCAGTCCATCACAGAGTCACCATATGGACAAAAAGACTCATTGAACGTTTGACAGCGTCTCAGTTTCCACATGACGTAAAAAGACTATCGAGTGTGCGTCTCACCTGTGGTTCTTGTCCTCCATCTGTAGCGTGTAGACCATGTCGTCGGCCAGCAGGGCTCGCGTGTGGCTGGGGTTCTCGCCCCACTTCAGCTTCAGGCTCTGAGGCCCCGCCGCGGCGCACTCCAGAGGGGGCGGAGCGGGCGGGAGTGGCCGCGTCCTCGCCAGCAGCGGTGGACTCGTGGGACCGGAGCCGATGGAGTTCAGCGCCTGAATCTGGATGCTGTAAAAGCCAAGAGGAAGTGGATTTAGAAGACGGCGTTCAGCAGAGATAAAGCACATTTAGAGCACATGAAAGAGTCAGGAAGACTTTTGACTTTTAGGACCAATTTTTTTTTTA
This sequence comes from Microchirus variegatus, assembly GCF_963457635.1. Classification (NCBI taxonomy): domain Eukaryota; kingdom Metazoa; phylum Chordata; class Actinopteri; order Pleuronectiformes; family Soleidae; genus Microchirus; species Microchirus variegatus. The sequence goes on from NC_139808.1 coordinate 29,017,797, forward strand.
CCTTTTTGTGAAATTTTGGAAATTTTTTTGACTTTTTTTGTCAAATTTTGAAAAAAAAGAATTTGGTCTAATTTTTGAAAAAAAAAAAGTTTTTGTCAAATTTTGGATGAAAACATTTTTTGACTTTTTTTATTGAACTTTTTTCAAATTTTGGATAAAAAATATTTTTTGACTTTTTTGTCACATTTTGGACAAATTATTTTTTGACTTTTTGGTCAAATTTTAGACACATTTTTTTTCTTTACTTTTTTGTCAAATTATCTATGACATTCTCTTGAGAGCGTTTATTTCCAGCCTTACATCGGCCAATCCAGACAGTCCATTGATCCATTCTCCCATCATCGTTCCCTCAGTTTCCATCACAAATCAGTGCATATACAGTAAAACACATGGAAATCCTCGTGTTTTCGTGGATTTACACCCGTGGACTGAAAAGCACGTGCAGACTCACAAACACACACACACACTTTTCTGTAATTAATCAGCTGATTAGCATCCACACACAAGGCTCTCTGCAAGCACACAAGCGCTGTCTGATCTGACATTTCACTGCTGATTCTCTGTAACACAGTAACCTTTTCCTATAATTCATTTGGCCCGAGAGAGAAAGGGCAGCGTTCGTCCAATTATTTGTCATTCATCCGTATGAACTAATGGAAAGTGTTGGAGGGTATTAATGTTCATTTCATAATGACGTCGCCTAAAGGTTATAAAGCTCTCTTTAAAAACACATCACACAATGTATGTATGCAGGACTCTTTTTAAACATGTATTATTATTATTATTATTATTTAATTCTATCTGGACATACAGCTATTTTTACTTTGAGGCATTTCTGACAGGCGCGATCTTGACCGAGCAAAACAGTATTTACCGAGACACACACACACACAGAAATAACAGCAGAATAATATTATTTGAAGTGGCACACATGTACACACACATGTACACACACACACACACACACGGTGTTCTGCCTCGGCGGCAGCAGCATTGTTATTCTGCGAGAGAGCAAAGTGACACTGGGATGAAAACAACCTCAGAATGAAAACAATGGTGTGTAAACACGGTGCCTCTTCACAACATGAAACCACACCACACACACACACACACACACACACACACACACACACACACACACACACACACACACACACACACACACACACACACACACACACACACAGGATTACTCACAGACACAAAAACAACTTAATAAAACGCTTGTATGATGCAGTTTTACAGCCTATATAGAAAGAAGAGAGACTTTGGTACGACATGGTTGTTGTTAGCACTCTCCGTGTGTGCGTGGATTTCCTACAGTTTCTTCCCACTATCAGAAAAAGCATGCAGATTAGGGGATTAGGCAAATTAGACGCTCTAAATTGAGCTGTGAGTTTGAGAGTGGAGTTCATTTCAGTTAACTTCATAAGAGATGCTGCCGACCCTGGGAACTCCCTACACGTTTTGTTTGAAATTAAAACAAAGATAAGTAAAAGATAAAATAACATTCCCGTTATATTGACATTTTGTAAAACTTTATTTACTTGATGAACTGGCCAACTATAAATCCATCTATTGATGCTAGCTCACTAACTAGAAACTGTATTTTTACCTATCTATACTAGCTTGCTAATTAGCCAACTATAAATCCATCTATCAATGCTAGCTCACCAACTAGAAACTGTATTTTTGCCTATCTATGCTAGCTTGCTAATTAGCCAACTATAAATCCAACTATCGGTGCTAGCTCACTAACTAGAAACTGTATTTGACATTTTGACCTTGACCTTATTTTTGCCTATCTATGCTAGCTTGTTAATTAGCCAACTATAAATCCATCTATCGATGCTAGCTCACTAACTAGAAACTGTATTTTTGCCTATCTAAGCTAGCTTGCTAATTAGCCAACTATAAATCCATCTATCGATGCTAGCTCACTAACTACAAACTGTATTTTTGCCTATCTATGCTAGCTTGCTAACTAGCCAATTATCAATTTATGCTACCTTGCCAACAAGCTAACTATCATACATGCAAACTATCCAACTATCAATCCGTCTATCTATCTATGCTAGCTCACAAACTAGCAACAATATTTTGCCTATCTATGCTAGCTTACTGTGACCCTCATCACGTGTTCAGGTCAAACATCGGTTCCCGTACCTGTACTCGGTGTCCGGTTGCAGGCCCGTGACCAGGTGACTCGTCCCCGACTCCACGACGACGGCTCGGTCGTCCACAGTGATGACGTAGGACGCGATCTCCGCCCCGTTGCTGTTGGGCTCGTCCCACTTCAGGAGGAGGCAGGTCGACGGGGAGTTAGCCGACTCAGAGGTGAAAGAGGAGGAGGAGGAGGACGGCAGGTCCAAGAGGAGGAGAGACGAGATCTGGTCGGGAGTCGTCGCCGGGGTTCTGAAGCTGACCGGCTCGCTGTACGGACCGGCGCCCGCCTGATTCACCGCCTGAGAGGGAGACGAGAGACAGAGAAATTTTAATTAATTTCATTATCTTGTTTTTAATTTTCAATATATACATATATACAGTACATCTATATACAAATATTTTATTTTCTTACCGAACTTAATTTTTATTTATTATATATTTTTTATTTATTGAATTTCCAAAAGTTTGTTTTATTAATTAATTAATTAATTAATTAATTAATTAAATGAATGAATATTTATTTATTTAATGAATTAATTGAATATATATATTCATTGATTTAATTAATTAATGTTATATTATAATTATAAATTACTTCATTATAAATGAATATTTATAATTAAATAAATAAATATTGATTCATTTATTTATTTAATTAATTAATTAATTTAACAAAAAACGTTTAATTAATTAAATAAATGAATTTATGAATGAATGAATATATATATATACCATCTTGTCTTGTGTATTGGTAAGAGTGTACGTATGTGTGGTTTTTGTATGTACTGTATTGTTTAAAATGCCAGAAAATTAATAGAGTTTAAAAAAAAACAAAAAACACCCACAATGAAACAAATGTTTTTTATGGTAATTTAAAGAAAAAAAAAATCACAACCCTTTTCAGAATAAAAGGAGCACAGAGAGCCTTGACTTACGACTTAAACTATAAACTATCTCCATACCTTTTCAGGTCAGTGACAAAGAAATATGTTTGTGATTTATGGTCGGCTGTCAAATAGATTTAGTGAAGTCTTAAAGAAGAAAAAGTGTCCTCATAAAAATAAACAATTAAGCTTCACCTAAAAAGGTACAGAACATCAGGATGGAGGTCACGTCGAGGTCAACTGAGTGATTCAGCCGTCAAACACGCACATAATCATCGATTAAAAAACATTAGCGTGACCTTGTTCTGCGTCGAGAAATGTACATTTCTGTGTAAATGCCTTTAGCCGGGCTATTAAGTGTGATAATAAGTGATACCTGTAGCCTGCAGCAGTAGTCTGTGGCAGGCGTAAGGTCTGACAGTTCACACTGAGTGGCAGAGCCGGAGTAGATGAGCTCCATCGGCTCCTCCTCCCTCGCCCACTCCAGACGATACTCAGAGATGTCTGTACCCGAACCCTCGGGACTCTGCGACAAAGGAAATCAACCAGAAGTTAGAAGAAATGAACGGAGTCGAGACGGACAACAGGAAATGAGTGACGAAGACGTCTAATGTATTTTTCCTGGTGTTTTCAGTTGTTCTCACCTCCCAGTTAAGCGTTATACAAGTGTTGTTGGTGAGAGTGATGAGTGGCGCCCCACACTGGCCAGGAGGCCCCGCTGCAGTCGTCACCTCTGTCGGGTCAGAGTACGCTCCCAACTGAAAAGAGACAAACACACACACACAAAGGTTATTATTATGGTTTTTAAATGTTAATTTTTAAAAAATTTTAATTTTTATTTAGTTTTTCAGTTTAGTTTTAGTTCATTCAACAAATGTTTTAGTAGTTTCAGTTTAGATTTTATTTAGTTTTTCAGGTATTAAGAGAATACGACCCCAAATATGGACGATCAAATACGTTAATTTCTTTCAATTCAATCGATTTCATGTGGTATATTTTTACATATATTTAAATATTAATTATGTATCATTTACATATTTTGCATCATCAATATGTTGTTTTATTGTGAATAACATGTATTTGCGTATCAAAATAAACAACTTTTACTTTGAAATCATGTCAAATACAGTCACAAATGTTGTTATATCACGATGGAATAGTCTTAGTTTTTCAGGTATTAAGAGAATGTGTGGCCCCAAATATGGGTGATCAAATCCATTAATTTCATTCAATTCAATAAATTTCATGTGGTATATTTTTTAAATATATTTAAATATTTATTTTTTATCATTAACATATTTTGCATCATCAATATGTTAATTTTAATTTTTTTAAATTGTGAATAACATGTCTTTGCGTATCAAAACAAACACCTTTTACTTTTGTCAAATATAGTCACAAATGTTGTTGTTATATCACGATGGAATAATGCGATATCATTTTAAGCTAACATCGCCCACCCCGACTCAACAAAGTCGGGCTTTTCTTCACTTGACTGCCCCCTACTGACCAGATTTCATTTGAGTTTGCTTTAACCTTTAACACCTGCAGGTAAATCAAAAGTCAAACTTGAAGCTGAATTTATCTACAATTCAGTTTAGTTTTAGTTAGTTTTGCCTGTTTTTATTTCATTTTCAGCTAACTAAATGATTTTTCCACTGCTAGTTGTAGTTTTCGTTACCTAAAATAACCCTGAGACACACACAGGTGTTTACACGTGAGTCAGGTGTTGTTGTCAGAGCTGTTATTCTCGCTCCATGCTTCCTATCGTGAGCAGCGTGTTTGTGCCGATCAGCTGATTTTCTTTAGTCTGAGAGAATAATCAAACCAATCAGGGTTTTCTTTAGCTCCAGTCTGTGAAACACAGAGAGAGAGAGCGTCTGTCTGGGACACTAATTGCTTTATCCAAGGGCGTTCGTGCCCGACACGACCACGGACCGTATATAAGAAAAGGGGGCGTCGTCTTACGCTCGGCGCCGTGTGTGTTATTTGAAAACCTAAAAATTCACATAGCATCTACTAAAGGTTAAATCAAAGTAAGAGATCAGGTTTCTCACCCCGGCCTCGTTGGCCGCCCGCAGTCGGAAGCTGTACGTGGCACCGGGCAGCAGACTACCCACAGTGCATTGCAACTCCTTCCCGTGGTAGACCTCTGAGGGCGCGGCGTCGCCCTCGCTCATCTCCAGACTGAACGCACACTCCTCGGACTCTCCCTCAGAGACGGGCGAGTCTGAGAGAACGCAGAGGAGTTCAAAGTGAGTTCAAAACTTTATTGACACATTAAAGTGTTGACAAAATAAGACATGTAAACACATCATGTGTCAGTCACACGTGGGTCAAAGGTCACAAATACTTTGACTTTCTTGCTCAGGGACCTTAATGAACGCCAATTCACCTCATCATTCACCTGTCCTCGTCTTTCACCTGTCCTCGTCTTTCACCTGTCCTCATATTCACCTGTTCTCATATTCATCTGTCTTCATTCACCTGTCCTCATCATTCACCTGTCATCATCCTGTCCTCGTTCAACTGTCGTCATTCACCTGTCCTAATCATTCATCTGTCCTCATTATTCAACCGTTCTCATTAACCTGTCCTCATATTTATCTGTCCTAATCATTCACCTGTCTTCATTATTCACCTGTCTTCATTCACCTGTCCTCACATTCATCCGTCTCCATTCACTTGTCCTCATTCTTCACCTGTCCTCACATTCATCCGTCTCCATTCACTTGTCCTCATTATTCACCTGTCCTCGTCATTCACCTGTCCACGTTCACCTGTCGTCATTCACCTTTCGACATTCAACTGTCATCATTTACCTGTCCTAATCATCCACCTGTCCTCGTCATTCAACTGTCCTCACCTGTCCTCATTCACCTGTCCTCAGCTGTCTTCATTCACCTGTCTTCGATAACCTGTCCTTGTTCACCTGTCCTCACCTGTCCTCGATAACCTGTCCTCGTTCACCTGTCCTCCTCTAGTTTTATTCTGACCTTGGAGGACAGTAATTGCAGCAGCGCTGTCTGAATGTGAACTGATTATTTCTGTGGACTTGCTGCATTAGAGCAGGAACTTCTGCCTGCCAGCAAATAACAGAGCTAATCTGCAATAATGGTGCGGAATTAGGGCAGTTAAGGCAGATATGAGGCGAGGTAAGGGCAGTTAATGGACTAAATTAAGGCTCAATTAGGCAGAAATGGCTTTGACTGATGTCACATGAGAGCTCGCCAGGAAACGTATTAAACTGCCAGAGGGTGCTCGGGTTGAACTGTGTTAAAATACGAAAAAAAAATTAAAAAAATGTCTGCACTCACCCCATTCTAACTGTACTTCCTTGTGTTTGGCTTTACCCACAATCCTCGGCGGCTGGCAGGGCCCTGGCGGCACGCTTGACGTACGAACAGGAACACTTACAGTGCACTTTGGGAGACAGAAGAGACGACAACAGTAAATATGGAGTCTTTTCATTAACGACAGGTGAAAAAAATGTCTTTTAAGACTCAAGTGTGTTTAAGCAGCAGACGCTAATGCGTTAGCGCTAATTCACTTCTTAGCTAAACACTCCTGTGTGTGTGTGTGTGTGTCCTCACCGAGCTGTGCCCCCCTGTGGTGATGCTGCACACCCGTAGGCGGTAGAAGGTCCCAGGTATCAGGCGCTCACACATGCATTCTGTGGCTGCACCGCTGTACGCCACCTCCCACTGACTCGCTGCACACACACATATACATATATATATATATATACACATATCAGCAGGTCATTACAACATGTACTCAGAGTAAATGTGACTTTAACAACAAGGTCAGGGTTCTTTCTCGTGTCTCGCATGAGTTGTTTTTTAGTTAAAGGCAAAAACTTTACAGATTAAAGTGACGACAAAATAAAATATGGAAACTCAGTCAAACATGGGTCAAAGGTCACAAATGTCACTCACTCAGGGACCTTAATTATGGCCAATTCACCTGTCATCACAAATCACTTGTCCTCATCATTCACCTGACCTCAACGTTCACCTGTCCTCAGAGTTAACCTGTCCTCAAACTTCACTTTTCCTCGTCATCCACTTGTCCTCTTCAACATTCAGCTGTCCTCAACGTTCGCTTGTCCTCAACGTTCGCTTGTCCTCAACGTTCAGCTGTCCTCAACGTTCATTTGTCCTCAACGTTCACCTGTCCTCAACGTTCACCTGTCCTTGTCGTTCACCTGTCCTCTTCGTTCCAGTCTGTCCTCATCATTAACCTGTTCTCGTCGTTCCCCTGTTCTCATCATTCACATCTCCTTCCTAATCGCTCACCAGTCTGTCCTCCACGTTCACTTGTCCTCATTCACCTGTCCTCTACGTTCACTTGTCCTCATTCACCTCTCCTCATAGTTCACATGTCCTCTTCGTTCCAGTCTGTCCTCATCATTAACCTGTCCTCGTCTTTCCCCTGTCCTCATCATTAACCTGTCCTCGTCTTTCCCCTGTCCTCATCATTAACCTGTCCTTGTCTTTCCCCTGTCCTCATCATTAACCTTTCCTCGTCTTTCCCCTGTCCTCATCATTAACCTGTCCTCATCATTAACCTGTCCTTGTCTTTCCCCTGTCCTCATCATTAACCTTTCCTCGTCTTTCCCCTGTCCTCATCATTAACCTGTCCTTGTCTTTCCCCTGTCCTCATCATTAACCTGTCCTCGTCTTTCCCCTGTTCTCATCATTCACATGTCCTTCCTAATCGCTCACCAGTCTGTCTTCGTCATTCACCTGTCCTTGACGTTCAACTGTCCTCATTGCTTACCTGTCTGTCCTCATCATTCACCTGTCCTCACAGCAAAGAACAGTAAGTTACAACATACTAAAGTAAAAGTACATAAAAATTCAGGATACGACTGCAGTTGCTTTCTTTTTAAACAAAACTGCAGTGATGTGGATGAAGCCTCTGAGTAAAGTGTTTCAGAGCGACACACACACACACACACACACACACACACACACAGACACACAGAGAGAATTAAAAAATCACAGAATCCATAAAGAGATGAGTCAGGGTCACAGTGTGCAGGTTAACACTGCACCCACCAGCAGAACTGAGGAGTGTAGAGGAGGTAAAAGGCTACAGCAGCAACACACACACACACACACACACACACACACACACACACACACACTGATGATAGCGAGGAGGCTAATCACGTTTGACTAAAAGTGCTGCCTCGTGTTTGTTTATACCTCCTCCTGACACTCCATCATAATAAAAATGGCCGCCAGAAGAGTGGTTTGTTTGTGCAAAAACATCACAGCACACGAATGAAGATGATGAGATTTTACCTTTTGGATCTGAAATGTCCTCACTTTAAAAAATGTTCTTTTAACGCAAAACACTGAGGGACCGCGAGCCACTGAAAGAGCTAAGCTAAGCTAAGAGCTAAAGACATTATAATATAAAATACACAACACAACAAACCATAGAGCGTGGGTCTGAGGAAACACAAGCAACACTGGAGTGATTTAATAAGGATGTGATTCTTCTTAATGGAGTGAGTGAGAGGAGGGAAAGACGATAAGTGAGAGAATAATAACGAGGGAGAGAGAATCCAGAGCAGAAGCTGTACCTTCAGCGCAGCCCTCTGAGATCTCCAACAGGTACGTGAGCGTCTCTGAGCCGCCGTTGTCCTGTGGAGGATCTGAGGGACATAAACGTGGATTAACATCACATTTAATATCATCTATATAGATTAAGAAAACAACACAACCTCCACCGACTTTAACCCTTTAATGCCGAGCGACGCTTTCGCGCGAGCGCACGTTAGCATTAGCGCAATTTCACGGCACCAGAGAGGAGAGAGTTGGAAAAAACGCTTGTATTTATTTCCATTTTTGGCACATTGAGACAAAAACTCACTTTATACTGTTCAAAAGTCAAATTTAACACATAAAATGTGGCGTTTGTATACAACTATAGTATTTTAAATTGTTAATACACTATTTTAATGTGCAGTAAATTGCTAAAAACTGCCAGACGTACAAAGTTATTCTGGAAAAATGGTGAAAAGCACTTAGTTACAGGACATTTTATGACTCTTTTATGGTTAAAATAAGCAAAAAATAAGTCCAGACGATGGACATTTTGAGGATTAGATGTTAAAAGAGTTGCACGTCAAAGCCAACGTGTGGTTATTACGGTAATTTTCCCTCGCGCTGTTGCAGGAAGCAGGAAGTTGTGCACATTTGCCATGTTTTGGGCCTGTTTTTGCACATTGAGACAAAGTTTTCTAGCTCTTTAATGGTTAAAATAAGCACCAAAAAAAACGTTTATTTTTATTTTTTTAATTTTTGAAATAAAAATGTTTTATACTGTTCAAATTTCAAATTTAACACGTAAAATCTGGTGCTTGTGTACAACTACAGCGTTTAAAGTTGTCAATACATTATTTTAACGTGCAGTAAATTGTAATTTTACCAGTTCTTCTTGAAAAATGGTCAAAAGCACTTAGTTACAGGACGTTTTCTGACTCTTTTATGGTTAAATTAAGCCAAAACAAAACAGTCCAGACGACAGAAAAGTGTGTACGGTGTCTCAGTTTTACCCCATGTGACAGTGAATCCGTAGGGTGTGGCTGCAGTGACACAGGGCGTGGATGGAGGTCCTGGTTTGTCAGGATTGGTGGTGCAGACCAACACTTCACTGGGACTGCTCTTCCCCTCCATGTTTGACGCTATGAGCTGCACAGAGGAAGTGGACGGAGTTAAAATGAAGGAAAACAAAACAGAAATGAGTAACGATGCACCGTAAGAGACTAAAAAAACCTAGAAATGTCTTCTGGAGCAATTTAATTATCCTGCCTAATGGAGCCATTACTATCTCGCTCTAAAAAAACAGCAACATGAAGTCTGAGATTAAAGTCAGAATTCTGAGAAAAAGTCTGAAGTCTTTAAAACTCACTTTAATTCTGACTTCAATCTCACTTTAATTCTGACTTTAATCTTTTTTTTTATTCTGAGGAAAAATAGAATTCTGAGATTGAAGTCAGATAAGGTTAGATTAAATTCAGAATTCTGAGATTAATGTCAGAATATAAGTGAGATTACAGTCAGAATTCTGAGAAAAAAAGCATGACTTTCATCTCAGAATGGTGAGGGAAAAAAGTCAGAATTCTGAGATTAAACTCAGATTAAGTGAGATTAAAATCATATTAAGTGAGATTTAAAATCATATTAAGTGAGATTAAAGTCAGAGTAAACTAGATTAAAGTCAGATTAAGTGAGATTAAAGTCAGAAATCTGAGATTAAAGTCAGAATATAAGTGAGATTACAGTCAGAATTCTGAGAAAAAAAGTCTGACTTTATTCTCACTTTAATTCTGACTTTTTTTCTCAGAATTCTGAGGTTAAAGTGATATTAAGTGAGATTAAAGTGATATTAAGTGAGATTAAAGTCAGAATTCTGAATTAATCTCTCCTCCTCCTCCACCTGTGGCTCTTCCACCTCCATTGATTCCATCTATTTCCTTTCTTTTCCAACGTGCTTCAGTCGTTAGGCTTGTGTGTGTCAGTACATCCGTACATTTTGTTTCACAAATGTCCTCTCATTACGAGGAGCCTTTCAGAAGAGCCCAGGCGGGATTATCTGCTCTGTAAACGGCCGCTGAATTGCCCGCCTCTTTAAAACTGTGGCCAATTTAATTCTCTTCTCTGCAAAGGTAAAACACAGCCTCACTCTCCTGGTTCGACGATAGACGAGAAGAAGAAGAAGAAGAAGAAGAAGAAGAAGAAGAAAAGAGGCACCTGGACAGAGTCGGTCTCCTTGGAAACACCTCGCAGACTCAGAAAGTGATGAAGCGAGAACATTTTTAGAAGAAAGGAGGACGCCATTATGATTCTCCTCCAAACTACAGCAGATTAAGTCTTAATTCTGACATTACTGGCTTTTTTAAGGCGTATGAAAGTGTATAATAATAATAGTGATAGTTATTTTAGAGCGAGAACATGAGTAGAACCAGGGATCTGCTGCTGGTGCTGAACACTGACAACACTAACCCTCCCATCATGCACCTGTCACCATGGTTACTGTTGTATTAAAGTTGTATACTGTCAAAAACCAACAGGAAGTAGAAGACTTACCCTGAATTTATACTGCGTGCTCCTCTTCAGGCCTTGTACAGTACAGGTCAAGTTTTCTCCAGTGTACTTTGGATGAAAGTCTGCTCCCTGTGTGTGTGTGTGTGTGAGAGAGAGAGAGGAAACACTGTCAGTTAATCTGGATTAAATAAACACTGATTTGGTTTTTACCAGTGAGTGCATCATCATGTGGTCAATTGTGAAATGTTTTTCTGTCATAAGTTTTGTGCATCATTAAAGTCCATTATTCTCCTCCTGTGGGATTAGAGCGAGTGACAGCGCTGAGCTCCAAGACGTAATAAAACAAATAAAGCTTTCACGATTACTCTGATGATGACGATGATTAAAAAATCAATGAGTGCGTTTTTTAGAGTGTGATGGTAAACAAGCTCTGTGATCACAACACTAGATTACAGTAGAGTGCAATGACAATATTATGGAATACCGTCAAGTGATAGTATGAGGTATTAGGGCCACATGTTTAAAAAAAAAAAGCAGCATGAATTCTGACTTTAATTCTGACATTAATTTCGGAATTCTGACTTTATTTTCACTTAATCTGACTTTAATCTCAGAATTCTGACTTTTTTTCCTCAGAATTATGAGGAAAAAAAAGCCAGAATTCTGAAAAACAATCTGATTTTAATCTGACTTTTTTTCCACTCGGAATTCTGACTTTAATCTCTTTCTGAGAAAAAAGTCATCTTCGTCTAAAAAAGTCTGACTTTAATCGATTTAAATTGTGAGAATCAAGTCATAATTCTGAGAAAAAAGTCTGACTTTAATCCCACTTTAATCTCAGAATGGTGACTATTTTTTCTCAGAATTCTGAGATTAAAGTCGGATGAAGTGAGATTAAAGTCCGAATTGTGAGACTAATGTCAGAATATAAATGAGATTACAGTGAGAATTCTGAGAAAAGTCCAACTTTAATCTCACTTTAATTCTGATTAAGAATAAATCAGATTAAGTGAGATTAAAGTCAGAATTTAAATGGGATTAAATTCAGAATTCTGAGGAAAAAAGTCAGAATTCTGAGATTAAAGTAGTGTGGCACTAATCATCCTCCATACCATTGCGATTACTAAACTGGAACTCGCATTAGAATTAAGATTACATTATTATGTGTTAACACGTGTGTGTGTTTGTGTGTGTGTGTGTGTGTTCTTGTACTTGCGGTATACTGAGGACCAGTGAGGGTTTTTAACCAACAAAGTGAGGTCATTTTGGCCAGTTCTCACTTTGTTTTCAATAAATTTACTTCCTTAGGTTGCTATAACATGCTATACTCATTTTGTTAAAAAAATTTTTGGATGACATAGTATAGTATGACTTGAATGAATGAATTTTTTGAACCAAAACTTTGTGTCAAAGATTTTTTCAAATTTTGGACGACATAGTATAGTAGGACGTTTTTGTCAAATTTTAAACCCAAAAAAAAAAATCAATAAGTTTTCCAGCTCTTTTTACTCTGGGGCTCCACCTGCAGACATTTTATGGTACTGCACCCAGTAGTTCTTTGAATATGTCATTCATGAAGTAGATATTTGTAATTGTGTTGATTTATAAAGTGGAAATGCTGGTCCTCACTTTGTCAGCAACCCAGTCCTCAGTATACAGCAAGTACAAGAGTGTGTGTGTGTGAGTGTGTGTGTGTGTGTGTGTGTGTGTGTGTGTGTGTGTGTGTGTGTGTGTGTGTGTGTGTGTGTGTGTGTGTCACTAACGCTGTTGTCCTCCTGGATCTCCAGAGTGTATTTGATCTGCTCCTCACTGGGGCTGCCTTCAGGTCGCCCCCACTCTAAGGTCACCCAGGAAACCCCGGCCCTGACCAGCCGTGGTGCCAGGGGCAGAGAGGGCAGAGTCCCCATGGTGTAAAACACCACCTCTGTGCTGAAGCCACTGCACAAAAAAAAAACACACATACACACATTTTTTATTTAGTTTCATTCAAAATGCAGAAAGAAATTCAGAAAATAACACCGACGTGGTTGTTTATTTTCAAACGTATTAAGGGACCGCGGAGCTCCCAGAGCGCGTGGTAAGGATAACGGGGATTAATGTATAACGCTACTGTGTTCACGTCACGTTTGTGAGATGTAATAACACAGTGTGTGTAACTGTGTGTAACTCCTGATTTCCTCTATCACCACCTCCAATTTCAAAGGGAGGAGAGTGATGCTATGTCGTGAGGTGACATTAGTATCCATGGTAACGAAAAGAAAATAGAGCTGAACATCCAACAGGTGAGTGTTTTTCAATAATAATAAGAATAATAATGGACAGAGGATGGGATTATGTGTGTGTGTGTGTGTGTGTAAAGACGATAGCGTACCTTGTGCCGATGTCGTTGTGCGCTGCCACTCTGAACGTGTAGCCGCAGGCGGGAAACAGTCGCGTTAGCTTACAGTGTCTCTGGCTCCCAAAGTAACAATCTCTGAAGACGCTGTTCTTCTTTCCCTGCACACGAGAAGGACACGAGACGAGATTAAATTAGAGATTAGAGTAAGAGATGATAGAAAAACAAATAAGAACGGGGGGGAAAAGCATTTCGATAGAGCGACACTTACCTCATCCCACTCAAGCAGGTAGTTTGTGATTTTGGATCCGTTGTCGCCGGGAGGCTGTGAACGACCACAGAGACAAAGAGGTTAGCCGAGGATAAAAGACAAAATACCTGCTGTGGTATCATCCAGACGAGAAACCAAAACTAGCTAAAAAGACGCTCAATATTAGCTGCGTACAAGCTAACGTCAACAACGAGGCCACACCTTTTTATGTTGGCTAGCCTAAACGTGCTAGGACAAGTTTATTTAAATTCATAGTTTTTCCAAAATGGCCGACTTCTGGGTGGGCGGAGCTAATGGAAGTAGATTAGAAACTTGTTTGGCATCACGGGAGCAACAAGTTTACCAAGTTTGGTTAAAATCGGAACATCTCTGTGCGTCTGAGACACAAAAATTAGCATTAACGCAATTTTGGCGTGTTTGTACAGTAGCCCGTAATGGACAAGCTAATCATTTTTGAGTTTAATGCTAACTTAAGGCTACATGAATTCTCCAGTGATAAAAGTTGCTCTATTTTGCAAAAACATCAACATTAATGTAGACAAGATGGACAAGCTAACGTCAACTTTGTCAGAGCGCTGAGGCTACGCCTTCTGACGTAGAGAAAATCCTTTGTCAACTTTTAATCACTAACTTGTCTCGAACATATGGACCGAGTTTGGCGCGGTTAGCTTAAACATGCTAGGACAAGTTTGAAATTGTTCAAATTGTTTTTCCAAAATGGCCAACTTCTGGGTGGGCGGAGCTAATGGAAGTACATTAGAAAATTGTTTGGCAGCACCACAGCAACAAGTTTAACAAATTTGGTTAAAATCAGAAACAACTATGTGCGACTTAGACACGATAGAAAAAAAATACATTTAACGCAATTTAGGCATGTTTGTACAGTAGCCCATAACGGACAAACTAACCATTTTTGAGTTTAATGCTAACTGAAGGCTACATGAGTTCTCCACTGATAAATGTTGTCTAGAACATATGGACCGAGTTTGGTGCGGCTAGCTTAAACATGCTAGGACGAGTTTGTTCAAATGCATTTTTTTTGCGTTTTTCAAAATGGCTGACTTCTGGGTGGGCGGAGTTAATGGTAGTAAATTAGAAATTTGTTAAGAATCACAAGAGCAACGTGTGTACCAAGTTTGGTTATAGACAAAAAGTTAGCATTTAACGCAATGTTTGTACAGTAGCCCATAATGGACAAACTAACCGTTTTTGAGTTTAATGCTAACAGAAGGCTACATAATTTAAAGCGTAGGCCACCCATACCTTCCACTGTAAGGTGAGCGTGCTCTTGGTGCGGTGGGAGAGTTTGGGGGCTAGCGGGACGTCGGGAACGCTGCAGTGTGTGGTGAACGAGCCGGCGTCTGAACACGAGCCTCGCACCGAGTTGTACACGGCTGAGACCCTGAGGAAATAACACACACACACACACACACACGGATTAAAAATGACATTACAGCGAGAGCAGACAGTGTACAGACAGGTGTACAATCCTGAAGGTCCTTACCGTACGTGGTAGTCTGTTGCCGGCCTTAGGTCTTTGAGATGGTACTCCAGTTCTTCACCACTAAAACACACACACAGGAGTCACAAGTGTTCAGCGGATGTATACGAGCTTTATTTGTAGACAGCGACTACAGTGGTCTTTTAAGATCCCTTTACCTGAATATGAGGCGATACTTTCCCTCTCGTCCCTTGTCTGAGAGGGAAACCTCGTAGGAGCAGGACACGGGCATGCCGTTAGTATGCCTGTTCACCAGTCCTGCAGGGGGGGCCCAGGAGAGCCGAGCAGCCCGAGCCTGTACACTGGACACCTGTGAATGTGCACATGAATATAGACATGAATACACACATGAATATACACATGTTTATATGTGACCTCTGAAGCAAAAGCTTAAGTTTAATCAAGTTTAAGGCGTGTGACAGAGTAATACAATATTTTCCTTTCTCTCTTTCAACTTTGGTCAATTTTGTTTTTCAAAAATTTCATGTTTCAACTTTAAAAAAAAGATTTTTTCCCCCAAAATGAAATTGTTTTAACTTTTGTTTAACAAAAATTCAAAAATGTCATGTTTCTTTTGTCAAAAATATTTTTGCCCCAAAAAATTAATGTTTCAACTTTTGTCAAATTCCCCCCCCCCCCCAAAATGTTAATGTTTCAACTTTAAAAAAGAAGATAATTTTTTTTTAAATGTAATGTTTCAGATTTTTCTTTTTCTTTTAATGTTTCAGCTTTTTTTAAAAAAATTCAAAAAAATTCATGTTTCAACTTTTGTCAATTTTTTTTTCAAAAATGTTATGTTTCAACTTTTGTAAAAAAATAAATAAAATAAAAAAAAAAATAATAATTTAATGTTGCAACTTTTGTAAAAAAAAATTATCTGGTTCTGAGATTTCTCCGCTCTTGATTCGGCGTTATACAAATAAAATTGAATTGACAGACGTTTACAGATTTATGTCCTTTTTTACTCCTAGTAAAAGTACTATCAGCCTGAACAGTGGGACACGATTTTCTTACGACATATGAACGTCACGTTCCCAAAGGTGTTTATAGATTTTAAACACATCGTATGAAACACCACAGGAGCTGAACTGTTAGCGTCGTGTTAGAAAGAAAACAATCCTTAAACACTTGTCTTATGAGTCTCTTTCTTGTATAAATACATGTCATGAAGTAAAATATGAAAGGATTCCTTTCTGTGAAGAGAGAGCAATCCTTTCCTGTGTTATATGGAAATGGGAAGTTTCTGTATAAATAAAAAGAAAGTTATTTAAATGTCTGTCTGAGTGTCTGCGCCTGCATGTAAGCACATGTTTACGGGGCTTTCAGCTGCGGCATCGGCCAATTTAGCGTGATTTAGCTGCAGTCTGCTGCAATTCTGCAAATTTCAACGTTTCCACATCCACTGAATCGGCGAGAAAATGTGCCTCGAGGGCAAAAGCAAACCACAAAACCGTGCCCAGACGGTGTTTGTGAGGAAGAGCAGCAGACAGACTGACAGGATGAGACATTTCATTATTCATCGTTTTAATCACCGTGTCGATTTAATTGAACATCTGCGTCTTTGAAATACAACGCATTTTTGACACCAGTTGTGTCCGGTGTGCGTCCATTATTGTGGACACAAAGACAGACGGAGAGAAAAGAAGAGGTTTAAAACACAGTGAAGGATGAAACGCAGCATGAAGATCCGTCACCTTGTCCACTGACTCTGACAGGAAGTCTGTTTATTACCAACATTAAGGTTACCATCCCATAAAGGCCACTGAATAAAGAGCTATTCAACATAAGAGTGTGGTCTGATTGATGTCACTCTGAGTCCTTGTGTCCTCTGTTCAACAACAACCGTCTGTGACTGCACCGCTGATTCATCTCTGCCTCAGTCGCACATTTTTCATAAATGACTGCGGTGAATATGAACAAACACAAAGTCTGAATCTTCTTCTACATTTTTCCACTAAACAGGAACATAGTTCGGCGCGGCGTGGAAGGGAAGGACATGACACGACACGGTACAGCACAACACAGCACGGCAGGACACGACTCGGTACAACACGGCACAACATGGCACGGCACTGCGCGCCACGCAACGGCACGGCCCTGCACGTCACGGCTCGGTACAACACGGCACAACATGGCACAGTACAGAAGGACACGACGCGGCACGGCACGGCAAGGAAGGACAAGACACGGCACAGGCACAACACGGCACGCTACTACGTGGCACAGCACTGCACGACGCAGCACGGAAGGACACGGCACGGCACGGAAGGGAAGGACAACGACACGGTACAGCACAACACAGCACGGAAGGACACGACACGGCACGGAAGGCCACGACACGACACGGAAGGACACGGCACGGAAGGACACGACACGGCACAATATGGCACAGCACTGCGCGCCACGCAATGGCACAGCACGGCCCTGCACGACACGGCTCGGTACAACGCGGCACAACATGGCACGGTATGGAAGGACACGACACAACACGGCACGGCACAACATGGCACAGCACTGCACGACGCGGCATGGAAGGACACGACACAACACGGCACGACACAACTCGGCACGGCACAACATGGCACAGCACTGCACGACGCGGCACGGAAGGACACGACACAACACGGCACGGCACAACATGGCACGGTACAAAAGGACACGTCGCATCACGACGCGGCACCACGTGGCACAGCAACTAGTGGAGTCGCCCTCTAGTGGCTGATCGCTACATCCCGGGCTTCACTTTTCAAAAGCTACGTTCAATTTATAAACAGCCTGTGGTTAGCTTGTCTTTTTATTAGCATGGGTGCAAAACTGATGTGAAGTGATTTTAACAGCATGTGCTGCTTGTTTGTGGTTTGGAGTTAACACAACAACATCATCATCATCATCATCATCATCATCAACTGTACTTCCATAAACAGATAACGGTGACGTTAATACAAAATAATGACTCGTGGGCTGGAAGTTTAATATCCTGTTCCTGAGAATTAGCTTTTAATTTCAGCGTCATTTGAAAGAGGGAAAGCAACGTTAACGTCTAACAGAGCAGCTTGTAGCTACTGCTATTTTATTTATTTTATATTTTTTTGGAGGTGACGCAGGAGCTCATATGGCTCCTGCTAAAGCCTCCTGTCGCTCCTCGCTCATCTGCAGCAGACGCTGCAACAACAAGGTAACACTGTGTGTGTGTGTGTGTGTGAACATTGTTACGCTGCCTCTGCA